>NW_028125463.1:0-219893 GCF_965194825.1 Balaenoptera physalus | reverse complement strand
TAGCTTGCAGTAGCAGTGTGGGCAACAGGGAATACGGTTTCACATCATAATTACAGCCCCCAAGCAAGATCCAGCTTAATAATTAGAGTCCCAATTAGAGCCTGTGCACATCCATCGCTTCTGTTCATTCTGGGCACTGATGTCAGACTCGTGAGAAAGCCAACCAAACAGAAATGGGAACTTGCATTGGAGGAAAATAATCTAAATTCTGTTATGTAGTAGAAGTAGTTTAAAGCCACAAAGGGAACTCTTTCAGGTAAATCTACTCTTTCATGATGATGCAAAATGCAGCACAGGTTCTCAAGTTTTTATGTCAAGAATTTGCTAAAATAAGTCAGACAAGTTTAGGATTTGCCTCATAGTGAATCAAGAACTTTAAGCAGGAACTTTTCTTCTAATCTAATGAAAAATGCAACCTGTACCATTTGGACATAGAAATGCCTAGCTGAGGAGAGCAAGTGAGGACAGAGACAACTCCAAATATTAACAAAACAAAACAAAGTGAAAACACTTTATAAACTGCAGGGGTGAGAGGTTCAACTATAGAAAGCCCGATTGGAATTTCTAACAGGACCCCTGGTTCTCAATTTATAGTTTAGGTGGGGAATGAGGCCAGTGTCCAAACTCTAATAATCCAAACAATAAAATTAATTCAAAATAAACAAGCAGAACAACAAAAGTATATGTGTTTGTAATATACTTTGTGCATAATACATATATATATACGTATTTATGTATATGTATGTAATCTTCACGTTTGATTGTAGTAGATGATTACAACCAATTTTTCAGTACATTATACTAGAGTAGAATGTTTGTCATCCCCCATTCTTCCAAATAATTTACTGAAAATATTACACTTGCAATTAACTTTTCTTGACTATGTTTCAAAAAGAGTGTAAATTTTCTCAGCCCAGCTTATGTAGTAATAATTACATGTCAGAAATTAAAATGGGATTTCAAAGTAACTTTGTCCTTGGAAAGCTTTGCTTTGCTTTAGTGGCAAATTTCAGGCTGCACATTTCATGGTGTTTATGATGGTGGGTTTTTTGTTTTGTTTTGTTTTGTTTGTCTTCAGTCCTATTGACCTGGACTAGCTAGGTCTGCTAGGCAGTGGAGAAATGGCTCTGCTGTCTCAGATTTATGGTTTAATTTACCCAGCAGTTCTTTAAGCATATGAGGGGCAAATATTCTTTAACCTGTGTTGAAAACTTTGGGCTTCTACTTTTTACTTTCAGCTGAAGTTGGAAACACTTCAGAGGGAGAAAAGATACAAAGATGTATGACAAAGAAGACACGTGATAACAGTCTCTGTCTTTAAGGAACTTGCAATCAAGTCGAGGCATTTAAAACAGAAATACATGAAAAAGATAACTAAGAATTAAAAGCAGAAAATTAGGGGAGTAGCCCCTAAGCATTAGACAATAGTTTGGGGCAGGGCGGGTGAACTCTGGCTGGAAGGCTTAGGAAAGGAGCTGCAATTTGAGTAATTTATTTATTAATTGAAGTATAGTTGATTGACAATGTTGTGGTAATTTCTGCTGTACAGCAAAGTGAGTCAGTTATATACACACACACACACACATATACTTTTTAATATTCTTTCCCATTATGGTTTAACCCAGGACAATTGAATATAGGTTCCCTGTGCTCTACAGTGGGACCTTGTTGTCCATCCGTGCTGTGTGTAATTGTTTGCATCTACCAACACCAAACTCCCAGGAGCTGCAGTTTGAAACACTGCAGATTTTGCAAGATGGGGAAGAGTAGGTAGGACATTATAGGCAGAGGGAAACAGGAAAGGTGTGGGATCAGTGTCTTCCCCATCCAGCATTTCAAAGATTGGTGATATTTATAAATTCCAAGAACTTGCTATTAGTGTAAAAGAATTCTAGGTGTATCCTGTCACTTTTTTTTTTTAATAGTAATTATTTATTTATTTATTTTTATATTTATTTTTGGCTGTGTTGGGTCTTTGTTTCTGTGCGAGGGCTTTCTCTAGTTGCGGCAAGCGGGGGTCACTCTTCATCGCGGTGCGAGGGCCTCTTCACTATCGCGGCCTCTCGTTGCGGAGCACAGGCTCCAGACGCGCAGGCTCAGTAGTTGTGGCTCACGGGCCTAGTTGCTCCGCGGCATGTGGGATCTTCCCAGACCAGGGCTCGAACCCGTGTCGCCTGCATTAGCAGGCAGATTCTCAACCACTGCGCCACCAGGGAAACCCCTATCCTGTCACTTTTGACCTTCTTCCTCCATCTGTACTTTCCCCCTAAATTGCAATGAGCTAATTTTGAGAAAAGTCAGACTTTCTAAAGGCCAGACTCCATTTGGGCCATCTCTTTCCTTTTAAACACAGTTGTAAGGTATACCAAGTTTTCGTCACTAATTATTTCTCTGAAAAAGAGAAATAATTAGTGACGAAAACTTGGTATACTTTACAACTGTGTTTAAAAAGAAAGAGATGGCCAACTGTTAAATGAAAAACAGAGAAAAAAAAAGGTGAAGGGAAAATGATCTAAGGAACCGAAATGTGTGTTTATTTTGTTTCTTGTTGGTTTTTTTGGCCCCCTTGGGATGGCAGGTACTGCGTCTTGAGAAGGACCACATATGTTGGTTTTCTGCTGCAGCCAGGACTTCCTACAAAGTACGGTATGGCCGTCCTCCGGCAGTGTAGCTGCATGGCCATTTTGCTTGTAGTCTTCAGCGTCTCCAAGTTCACACGTCTGAGGATGGCACCCTGCGACGTGGTTGGGCTGCTTCCATGGCCCCCAGCCCTGCAATCCACCCAGCTCCTGGTGGGACCTGGGGCGGTGCTGGCGAGGACGCACTTTGCTCTCTTCTGCCCTGGCACACAGACCTTTCTGATCGCCTCCTGCTGGAACACAAACAGGGGATCCGTCTCTGCCTTGTTTCCCCAGTTACAGGTAATTAGCTCTGTGCTTTTGAATGCTAGTGCTTGAAATTGCGTGTTCTGCATCTGCCTTATTACGAAGCCGCTCGGCTGCCTCTAGACAAAACATCATCTAAATGAGATTTGCTCTCAAGTATCTGGTATGTGGGAGGAGGCAGCAAAGGAAACAGCGGATATTTCAGATCTATGGAAAAATATACAGCATGGCTGAATAATGGCATCCAGCACACTCACGAATTAAACACATCTTGATCTAATAGCCAGTGGTAAGGAGTAAGCATTTCTATTTTGAACTCTCATTTCAGAGGTGGGGTGAGCCATATAAATTTTCATAGCAGTGATTTGTTTATTTTATGATTTCCCGTCCTGACCCTTTTCTCTTTCCAGCTCTCCAAGAGGCAGGCTATTTGGCTTATCACTGGCTTATTTAAACTTGTGCAATTCAAATATGATTTTTTTTCAAAACACAATTTGTCACGCATCTGGAGTCTCATTTTGATAAGGGCCTTCGGTGTATAGAACTGTACTAAGATTCCAAATACTAAGGTCTGTAAAGGAGTGTCTGTCTACAGGCCGTAAAGATTTTATCTCACATCTTTCCAGAATCTGGCTTTATTAGTACATTGGCGCCAATATCTGATGTAGGTTTTAATCCCGGCAGAGGTGGAGGGCCGGGGGGTGTCCATCCTAGTGTGCCCCAGCTTTCCTTCCCTCATCTTCACTTCCCCTTCCATGAGGGGCTTCACCTTACTTTCCTCAGGCCACAGATGTCTCCCATCCACCCCTCCACCTGCCAGATTAAAAAAAAGTTGTGTACATTGATAAATGATGGAAAAGACCTTTATATACATGTACAAACGTGCACATGAATTTCATCTTATGAAAGCTCTTCCTTGACATCTTATCTTCCTCCAGCCACCACCTGTTTCTCTTCTCCTGTGTGAAAAGGATGGCTAAATGGTCTCCAGAATTCACTTCCCCTTCCGTAGTGTGGAGATGTTGCTGGGAGTGGGTGTCCAGGTCAAGTCTGTTTTGTAGCCCTCTTGCCTTGAGGAGGGGTGTGGTGACTCATTTGCTGGTGAGATATGCGTGTCCCTTTGGGAATAGGTGGGGGGAGAGTGGAGCCACAAAGCAGGCGGAGCCTGGGTGTCCGGAGCGTCCTTGGAGGAAACCTTTCTGACAGCTAGGAACGCTGGACTGCGTTGGACTGGTACAAGAGTAAGAGTAAACTTGTATCCTAAAAGCCATTGAGACATGTGGGCTTATTTGTTGTGGCAGCTCATGTTACTCTAACTCAGGGTTCAGCAGCCTACAGCCTGTGAGCCAGATTAGCCCGTTGCCTGTTCCTGTAAATAAAGTTTTGTTGGCGCTCAGCCACACTCATTCAGTCACATATTCCCGTGGCTGCTTTCCCACTACAACGGCGGACAGGAGTAGTTGTAACTGAGACCCTATGGCTGTTAAAGCTGTTTACTGCCTGACCCTTTGCAGAAAAAGTTTGCAACCAGTGCTCTAATATTTGAGCCTCAGATGTCTGCTGAGAATGCAACACCAGGTGCATGAGAAGTACCTCCTGGTACTGTTGAGGGCAGAGAACCCCCCATGGACCTGGCCCTTCATTTACTGACATGAGGTCCCCAAAGCCTCCGAACTTCCCCCACCCCCTACACACAGACAGACACACAGACACACACACACACACACACACACACACACACAGTCTTAGGGGTGAGAAAACCCAAGGGAAGAACACGCTAACACACCTTTGTTTATCTAAAGGGATTGTCTATCTAATCGATGGTTCTCCAACTTGAATGTGCATCAGAGCCATCTGGAGGGCTTGCTAAACACAGATTGCAGGGCCCCACCCCTGAGGTTTCTGATTTGGCCCGTCTGGGGTGGGGCCTGAGACTCTGCATTTCCCACATGCTCCCAGGTGGTACCAGGAACCACACCTTGGGGGCCACTCACCTATGTTGTTCTGTAAGACTATGCTTTGCACTGGAGTGGACATAAAGTAAATTTTTTTTTCTTGCTCATGATTGGGTCAGAGGGGAGAGTTTGTTTTAGGAGTAAGGTATAATACTTTATGGAGAACTACAGAGCACCTTTTCTGCTCGTCCAAGTAGGGGTGTGAGTTTTGTGACTCTGCTACTCTAAAAGTTTTTAATTAAAAATTTTTTTTCAGTACTTGTGATTTTTCTAAAGCAATGATTACTTGAGAATAACCAAAACCATACAGTAGGATGATCATCCACAGTTTGCTTAAAGCTAACCTAACCACAGACCAGTAAGCACGTGAACAAACACAAACAGCCAGCAGGGTAGCAGCAGGCCGCCCGGCCTGTGTGGGATGCGACCTTGGGTGTTGAGGCACCTGGAAGGTACCACACATGTGTCTATGGGACTGTCTCAGCCCCAGTGTCTCCAGGACCTTCTCCTTGGGACCCTCCCCTCTTTTCTCTTCCCGGCTGCTCTTCTCCTTCTAAGGTAGACCCTGTATGTTTTGTGTTGGCCAGGTTTCTTCTCAGAGAGTGACATGGTGCAGGCCCTGGAGGTGGGGCTCAGATCGAAAGTCTTCTCATTTTTGCCAAAACTGTTACCGAGTCCAGACTCGTTCCGCTCACTGCACGACAGGCCAGTAAATCGGGAGACGAGGTGTTGAGGCAAGGAATAATGACTTCATTTGGAAAGCCAGGACTCCGAGAAGATGGCAGACTAATGTCCTAGAAAACCATCTTACCCAAGTCAGAATTCAGGCTTCTTTTAGTATACTACAAGGGGAGGGGCTGTGGTTGGTTCTTGCAAACTTCTTGGTGTCGGAATCCTTCGTTCTTGCAGCTGTCCACGTAGGTTAGGTCACAATGTTCCTATAATCCTCCAACAAGACAAATGTTATCCTCTGTTCTGAAACTTTTAATCGCTATATGAATGGAAAAGTGTTATACCGTTAAAGGTCATAGACTTGAGAATGGGCTGTCCTATATATTTCACGGTATGGGCAACATTCTTAACTGGAAGCAAAGACGATAGAATACAAAGGTTAAAGTAAAAGAAAGAAATCTAATATAGAGTCACATTTGTTCTTCCCTGTTACAAAACCACTGGTGGCATCTCAGCAGAGGTCTTGCAATCGAGGAAATGCAGGTGGTAGACTTTAAAATCACATGTTGGGCAAAGGTGCAGGGAGGGGAGAAGAAGAGGGACATGGAGGGATGGCGAGAGAGAGGGAGGGACAGGAGGGGAGAGATTTGGGTCAGGGAGAATATTCTTCACTTGGTACATCAAGCCTCACGCATGTGGCTCTACCCTGAGTCTCCCCATCACCCACCCCCATAGGAGCAGTGGTGGTTTCAGTTAAAAGCTTCCCACCTGCTCTTTCACTGGCGGTTTCTATTTAACTATTTCACGTGTGGCTTAAATAACCAGAACTTGGTATGAAAAAAATTGTGTCCGGGCTTCCCTGGTGACGCAGCGGTTAAGAATCTGCCTGCCAGTGCAGAGGACATGGGTTCGAGCCCTGGTCCTCGAAGATCCCACATGCCGCGGGGCAAATAAGCCCGTGCGCCACGACTACTGAGTCTGTGCTCTAGAGCCCACGAGCCACAACTACTGAAGCCCGCGCGCCTAGAGCCCAAGCTCTGCAACAAGAGAAGCCACCACAATGAGAAGTCTGCGCACCGCAACGAAGAGTAGCCCCCACTCGCCACAACTAGAGAAAGCCGCGCACAGCAACAAAGACCCAATGCCGCCAAAAATAAATAATAAATAAATAAATAAATTTTAAAAAATTGTGTCCTTCTAATGCATTAATGAATTATATACCGGGTGCCATGTTAAGTTCATGCTAATTACATCTTCTCTGCCTGTAAATTTCATAAAGACAGACACTGTGTTTCTTTGGCAGGGTCCATAGGGTAGAAAATGGTGCTGGACCTTGGGGGGTTTAACTTGAATGAGGTCTAGAAATTTGCCTGATGATTTCCATTACCTAATGGGCCAAGCAGATCTCTTATCAAAAAAAGACTGTCTACTTTGTCGTTACGATAATTTCCTGCTGTGGTTTTAGCATAGGTGTCTAGCGCCCCCTTTGCCACCACAGTAAAGGTTGAGATCAGGGGTTAGTAAACATTTTTCTGTAAAGGGCCATGTACATATTTGCAGCTTCTCAATTCTGCCATGCTAGTGTGAAAGCAAGCAAAGACAAGTTAATGGCTCTGGCTGTGTTTCAGTAAAACTTTATTTACAAAAACAGACAGCACCGGATTTGGCCTGCGCATCCGTAGTCTGCCTTCCCCTGGTTTAGTCAGTGCATACAGGTCACCTAGGGAACTTGTTAAAATGAAGTTTATGGTTCAGTAGATGAGAGGTGGCGGAGAGAGAGTCTGTGTTTCTAACAAGCTCCCAGGAGATGCTGTTGCTGCTGCCTCTTAAACCACACTCTGAGTGTGGAGGCTTTAGGTAACATTTGCTTTTTGTAGATAGATTGGGCAGTTGCAAGCAACCAGGAGAGGCTGGTGATGATTCCAGTGAGCTGCACAATTTTACAGAATTTCAGAGAGAGAGAGCCTCAAAAGCTGTATCTAAACTCGGAAGAAGACTGTGGGAATGATGCTTTATTTACTAGTGTCTTCTAACCAAACCAAACCTGTGAACATTGGGTATTGCTTCTCAGGTTTCCTGGAACCCATTTACTTTAGAAACCTTTCCAGAAGAATTCAGGTAATTAAAAGGGAGCCTAGTTTTCTGTGTGACCTTGGATCTATCACTTGACCTTCCAACACCTGGGGGCAATGCAGATGTACTTATCAAATTGTGTCAAGACAGGATCTTACTGGAAAACAGATGTTGGGTCAGCATTTCCCACATGTGGGAGAGCTGAAATCCTGCAGGTAGCTCATAGTCGACCTATTCATAATGATGACTTTTCCAAATACGAGAGCTTGAATACAGAGGACTAATTGCTTTCAGATTTGGGAAAGGTTAAAAAAAAAAAAAAAACCCAACAAAAAACCTTGCCAGAGCAAGAACAACTGTAGAAACTGTAACAAACTATGAAACTGTCTTTAACTCACTATCTTTAGTTGTTGTCTTTCTAAAGTATGAAACTATGTTTAAAAGGATAAGCTTTCCTAAAAGTCTTCCTCCAAGCGTTTACAGTGACTTGTGCTCGGACCACACTGCATACTTGATAGTGCAATATGGTTCCGCTCATTGGAATCATCACCGGCCTTCCCCACCTTCCTCCCCTGCCCTTCCACCTCTGCCCAGTTCCAGTAATTCTTTCCATGTGGAAATGAGACGCTGCCAAATTTGAGAGACCCCTTTCTCTGGTGGATTGTTGGAATCAATTCCATGTGTATAACTTATCTGGCAGTTTTTACGACACGTGGCCAAGGGGTCTGGGATTATTTTAAGTTTCAGGTTTTAAAAATAACAGGCAAATTTGACCCTCTTGGAGGATTTGCTACTACTGGGCACTCTCCTGGGACATTCAGGTAGGGATCAGGTCTCCTCCTGTCATGTCCAAGCCCTCTCCCAAGGAAAAAGACTTTATGTTGGCGACTGTTTGTATAAGGCATTTGTTTTGGTTGACCTTTCGCCTGCTGTGTTAATGGTGTGGAAGGGGCTGCCTGGGTAAGAACGTTCTAGCTGTGGCTCCTTCTAGGTTTGGGTCCCCTCAGAGGAAGCGTGGCCTCAGGGTTAGACCCGGAAAATGTCTCAACAGATAGTCTTATGGCCTCCCTCTGTTTCCGATGTGCCTGCCCTTCGTGTAGCCATTTTCACGTTTTGTAGAACATATGTAAAGTGTTGTATCTTACAAGGGAGTGTTGGTGATAAAAGCGTGGTTGTTTATTGTAGCATGACAACCCCAGCAATGCCTGGCTTTGGGAGGCCCCACAGAAGTTGACAGATTGCCTTCAACTTGTACTTCTGAGAGCAAAGGGGCACAAAGTGGGGAAGCAGAATTCTCTCAGAAGAGAAGGGAGTGCTGTGAGACTCCCCGCGAAAGAGCAGAGATCGATAGCTATTTTGCTTTGACTTTCTGTGGAAAGTTCACTCCATAGACTAGAGTCAAAGACATTTTCTTCTAGGTACCACAAAAGGTGAAAGGGTCGCTTGTGCTTTTGGCGCTGCCTGAGTATTTTGGCTGTGGACACTGGCCAGTGTCAGGCTAGGGGAAGTCTTTATAAAATAGCGTGTGTATGAAAATTTTATACTCTTGAAATGAATCCCTTATTATTTGTTTAATCTTGGCTCCACCACCAACATCTGAGTCTTAGTTTCACATTAAAAGATAATCTACCTTGAATGCTTCTTTTGAGAAAGAATATACAGATAGAAGCATCTGTCATGCAGCTAGGTTCAAATAAACAGTAACCATTGGCTATAAGTCATTTTGAATTAATCATATGTGCAATTCAGAAGATTTCTCCTGGTTAAGAGGAGAAAAAATAGCATGAGCATGAGGGTGTCTGTTTCCTTTTAACTTTTGCTGTTTATAGTGATGGCATTTCTTGAATTGATCGTCTCTGTGGTAGGCTGTCTGGGCTAGAACACTCTGGGTTGGGCTACTCATTGTCCTGGGTAAATGTGGGAAATGCAGGAGTTACGTGCAAATGTGCCCATACATTTAATAATGAGTTTTGAGGACTTCTGAAGAACTGGAGGAATGTGGGGTTAGATGCTTTTGGAGGCTCAGGTGAAGGACCCAGCTTCTAGGAGATCCCAGGAGCAGCAGAGTTCTTGGGTCTGGTAGGTGGATGCCAGCACGTGTGTATATCCCACAAGAGGAAGAGCAGAGGAGACACAGAATCATAGGTCCCACTGGCGAGCAGGCTTCTGTTCAGACTTTGCCCAGGTGGCCCTAGAGGACAGGACTGGCCACGTTTTATCAATTCTGAAATGTACATTTTTGTAGGATAGCACGTTCTGAAATCAGACTGCTTCTCACAATCAGCCACGTCTCATAATTATTGGCATCTTTTTCTTCTTATGTAAAATAAAGGTGTGTCTTGTAGTCGAAACCCTCTTATGTTTGGTGAAATGTGGTAGATTTGGGCTCCTTAAGTTGGAACGAGAAGGCAATAAAATGAATTACTTCCGTCTTCTGGAATCAGAGGGCCAGAGAGAAAGAAGATGAAACATTTGTGTTTTCCCCAGCTGACAGTTCTGCTCAAGGCAGAGAGGAAAGGTCAGCGTTCCTTATCTAGAGCTGTGGTTCTAAAGGGGGGTTCCGGAGCAGCACCACCATCACCTGGGACCTCGTGAACCAGAAACTCTGGGGGCAGCCCCACAGGCTGGCTTTGAACAAGCCCTCCAGGGGATCCTGACGCACAGTCAATTTCAGAACCACTGAACCGGGGCTCCCACAGTTGTTTTCCTGGAGGGGTGTTGTCAGAAGCATCCGGTGTGGGATCTTTAGTGTTCCTCCTCCCCTCACTTCACCTTCAGTCCGGATGGAGCCGTTCCCTCCTTTGTAATTATCTGTCCTTCCTGCGTCACGTGGTACTACGCTCTCTTTTCTCATCCCACCTCTTCCGTGACTTGTTTTGCAGGCTCCCCCTTCCGTCCGGCCCTTAAATGGTGTTCTTCCGCAGGTCTGGTCTGTGTCACCTTTCTTTTTTCACTCTGCACTCTTTCACTGGCCAGTCCTCTTGATGCCAGCGGTTTCAACCCACTTCTCTGGCAATGGCTCTGGCATTTCTCTCTCTAGTCTGGGTCTTTGCCGCCCCTACCCGCATACCCATGAACGTTCACAGGTACCTCACACGCAACCCATTAAAACGGTCCTCCTTGTCTTCCTCCTCAGACCAACTTTTTTCTTCCTGATTTCTTTCTTAGTGAGTAGTTCCAGCATCTCACTTATTGCTTAAGGTGAAAACTTGGGTATTTTTGTACGTCTCCCTCTCTCTCAGGACTAACATTCGTTACCCACCATCACATCGCTCCTACCTCTTAATGTCTCTCCAAGGCATTCTGCCCTCTCCGTGTCCACTCCCTGTGACCCTAACTGGGTCTCTTATTATCCTTTGGAATATTGTGTGGCTCTCCCTCTGTTTTTTCCTGCCTCCGGGCTTACTCCAATCCCATTTAATCTCTCCATGTTGGTCAGATTAGAGTGACATTTCTCATGTGCAAAACTGGTGATGAGATTCCTTTATTAAACAGTCTTTAATGTCTTCTCATTCGCTCAGCGATATTTCCCAGTCCAGATCCCTTCCGGAGCTCTGCTCTTACGAGATTGTCACCTAAGTTTGGGAACTGCTGCTTAAAGTTTTTCCCTTTGGAAACTCATAATCACCTTTGGCATTTTAAATGTTTTGGAAAGTCCTGTCGTCAAGAAACTCATTTAGGTTTGACCGGGCATTTCTCATGGTCTTGGTTGACCCTGCACCTCCCACATGTCAACCTTGTAACACCCCGTGGCATTTGTGTCCTCAGTGCCTTCTGGGAGAGGCTGTACTTTCCATGAGGCTGGTCATGAGCTGACCCCAGCTTGCTCTTTAGCCTCATTTCCCGTAGCTCCCCGATCACATTTTTACTGGTAGTGATTTTGAAGTCTACTTCATGCTCTTGGACTTTTAGCCTTTGCTTTGACCTCTGAATGCAGTGCCCTCCATCCTCCTTGCCCCCTGGAGAATTTCTTCTTGTCATTCAGATCTCAGCTCGACTACCTTCTCCTTCAGGAAGCCTTCCCTGACTCCTCTAGACACAGTTGGCACCCTGTCTGGCACCTTTGCGTCTTGTTTACACTTTTATCATCATCATCTCCTTACAGAGTGTACCCTTCTTGAGCACAATGACATTGGTCCAGCAGAGTGTCTACATAGCACAGATGTTCAGTAAAGACTATTTGTTGTGAAATGAGAATGTGAGTAAGTGATTGAGTAATGGCACTTTCTGGCTGTCACGATGTTAAGAGCTACTCCTTGTAAGACACTTACTGCACAGGAGGGCTGTTTTAGACACACCGTCTATGTTAACTCATGTAATCCTCCTGCTGCCCCTATGTGGTGGGCACTAGTGTTATTATCCCCATTGTTCAGATGGGCTGAACGTGAAGGATGTTTGGTATGGCCAGCCTGTTTTCTGCAGGGGAAGGTGAAGGGGAGCGCTCATCCCTGTGAGGACATTGTGGGGGAAGGAACAGATATCTTTAGGAGGCACTTCTCTAGAGAAGCAGAATAGATACCTGGAATGATCTTTTTTTTTCTTATTGAAAAGGAAGAATTTCTCAGTCTCCCCTAAGAAAATGAGTACTTCCATTTTGTTAAGTAATCGGCTGCTGGGTGTTACTTGCAACTTGCTGGCAAATTTAATATATAGTTTCCTGAGCTGTTAGTGCTGAGGGTCTTCTTTTAAATGGAACGGGTCGTTTGGTAGCAGTGGTTTTCAGCTGGGGGCGATCATGCCCCCAAGGAGACACTGGGTAATGTCTGGAGACATTTTCTGTTGTCACAACCTGGGGGAGGGGGTGCTCCTGGCATCTAGTGGGCGGAGGCCAGGGACGCTGCTCAGCGTCCTACAGTGCCCGGGACGGCCCCCCAACCCCGTGGCCCCGGCACCACAATAAAGGGTGATTTGGCCCAAATGTCCCCAGTGATGAGTTGAGAAAAACTTGAAAAAAGTTGATGGTTATAGGTTCAAGCTTACAGTGAAAGAGAAATTAAACAGAAAACTTGGAGGTCTAAACAAAGCAATGGGAAGCGGCAAATAAGGCCTCGTCAGAAGTGGGCTGTGTGGGAGTCCCTAAGTTTTAATGAGCACAGCACAATAAAAGTCATAAAACTAAAGGAAGGTGACCCCCCCCAGCACTCCATTCAGTATTGGCAAAGGAAAGCAAAAAAGCCCCCAGCCTTGAAAGGTAGGATTAAGGAAGTTAGTTACTTGCAAGAGACCTTTAGACTATTTACACTTGTTTCTGGAAATCTACAAAAAACATACACTGAAGAATTTTCTCTAAATGTCATTCTTAAGGCAGTGTCCTAGAAATGTCATTCTTGAAGAAATGTCCCAGAATGATACTAGCAGGAAAAAAGATTGCTTTCAATAAATAGGAAAAGGGGAGTCAGATGCATGACCAATGTGTGTCAGATCTGATGATGGGTCCAAGATGTATAAGACTTGGCAAAGAAATGGAAACTGTAAAATATCTTTAAGTATCTTAGGGAAAGGAGGCCAACCGGAAGAGACATCTCCACATTGGGCAAACATAAAAGGAGGTGTTTGTGACAGTCTGTTGCATGGGGGAAGAAAATACGAGACCATTTTGAAAGAATAAACAATACGTGTCAGTGTCAGAAGGTCTTTAGCATTGTCAACACGCATACAGACCCTTCCTGGTGCTCACACCCAAGCTGTGTGGTAGGTGTCCCGCGTCAGAAGCAGGAGGAGAGGTAATCCGAGGAAAGAGCGCCCAAGACACTGGCACGTGCCTGGCCTCGCTCACGTGTGGGCAGGCTGATCTAGAGATTATGTCGTGAAGTTTATGGAGAGCCAACCTCCACAGGACATTTGAGTAGCTTAAAAAGAAGTCTGAAAACACACAACCTGTTAAAACCAAGCGTACTCCTCCAAGCACAGCGAACCGCAAGAAAAATGTCTGATTTGTATTTGTTGTTTGCTATATTGTGAGGTCAAAACGTTGTCCCTGTCACATCTGGCAAAAAGTTGACCGCCCCCGAAAAAATAAATAAAAACGATCAAGAAGACTATATGGTTTTATGTCCAAGTTTGATAATGATAGATGTTTTCCTATGTACGTATTTTTGTGCTGTACTATATTCCTGAGCGGCAGCAGTACTGGTAAGTCATTTGGAAATACATAAATAAGCATACTGCAGATGCACACTCCGGCTTGACCATTCAGGAGCCTTGTGGTCTACGACAAGGCACCTGTGTTTCTTTCTGGTGACTGATTGTTTTTTACGCTAAGCTTTGTTGATGTGTAATTTGCATCCAGTCAGACACATCCACTTTAAGTATATGGTTTGAGATTTGACAAACGCTTATAACCATGTAATCACCATCACAATCATGATATAGAATTGTTCCGTCACCCTCCCAGAGTTCTCTCTTGTCCCTTTGTGGTCAGGCCCTCCCCCTCCTAGCTTCTGGCAGCCACCCATCTCATCTCTGTCCACAGTTTTGCCGCTTCCGAAATCTCATGGAAAGTAAATCATACAGCATGAGGCTTTGGTGTCTGGCTTCTTTCCCTTGGCATAACACCTCTGAGGGTCGTCCAATTTGTTGAGAGCATCAGTGGTCTTTTCTTTTTACTGTTGCATAGTCTTCCCTTGTATGGATGTACTTACTGTAGTTTGTTTATCCGCCCATCAGTTGAAGGCCATTGGGTTGTTTCCAGGTTTGAGTGACTATGAATAAAGTCACTGCATACTTGTACACCTGTGTCTTGGCGTGAACACGTGATTTCATTTCACTTGTATACATCCCCAGGAGTGTGATTGCTGCCTCGTGCATTAAATGAGTGTTCAGCTGTGTAAGAAACCCACCAAACTGTTTTCCAAAGTTGCTGTGCTGTTTTACTTTCCTACCAGCAGTGCGTGAGAGTCACAGTTGCTCTACCCCCTTGCCAGTCTGGGTACGGTCGGTTTAAAAAAGTTATCCATTTAATAGTGGTATTTTATTGTGATTTTAATTTGCAGTTCCCTAATGGCTAAAGATGCTAAACATTTTCTCCTGTGTTTATAGGCCATCTTTATCTGTTCTTGGGTGAAGTGCACTTATACTTATTGAGCGTCTATATATATACATGCAGAATGACATTTGTGTTGATAGGATTTTGTTTTTTAGTATTAAAGTGAAATAATGCAAATGAATTTTTTTCCTTTTTTTTTTTTTTTTTTTTAAACCCCATGCCTGGTACATAGCTTTTCCTTAACTAGAACCTGTTTGTTTGTTTGTTTGTTTTAAAATAAATGGATGGTTATTGGACAAAGAGTGACTTAGGGGTTATGAAAATTTGACAAACTGAATGATGCTTTTTTCTCAGTTTTTCATGAGGGTGGACCTGGAGCCCCAGGTCTAAAGATCTTTGGAGGAAGGGAGGTGGAAAGGGGGTGATGAAAACTTGGATATGGAGATGGATAGCTGGAGAATGTTCCAAAGAGCTGAGCAAGTTTGCCACACAAAGAAATCAGCCCTTAGCACATGGGCAACCAGCAATCATTGAGGATGTGAAGATGAGAATGTCATCGTTAGATCTGAGTTTCAGAAATGCAAGTGGGACAGTCCTCTACCATTTAACCTGTTTTCCCTGTATGCTCTTGAGTGTGTCAATACGAGCAGCATCCTGTTAAGTCAAGACAGTTATCATTTCAAAACCTAAAAAGTATGGAGGGGTCAACTCTGTAGACTTCTACGAAAATGATCATCATGCCAGGCATAGTTACCTCTATGGGGTTGATAAAGCTCCATGGACCCAGATTATCTTCTGCATGAACGCAGCACAAGACCTGAAGACGCCACCATTTGTCCTTGACATCTGACCTTAATCATCTTCACTTGGTCGCCTATCGTTCTGTTACATGAATGCAGGATGACATATTATCTCAGTCTTTTTTGTATGCTCTTTATTTCTCCTGTTTCCTTTTTGCAATCATAGCTGTTGTAATTCCCCATGGAGGCATAAATATATTCTGCTTAAAAGCAATACTGCTAAAAAGTATGTGCACTAAAAATGGGAAGTCTCAGCACATTCAACACATCTTGATTCAACACATATTGTTGGAGCACCTATTGCCAGGAATTCCCATGCACTGCACTTAATATTTGGGATAAATATATCCATGTATAAAACATGCAGAGGTGCCCAAGGAACATGGCTCTGCATGCTAGCGGAGGGAGAGAGGCAACGCGTGACAATAACAAATAACAGAATTATATGCTATGTTAGAAGATTGTAAGTGCTCTGTGGAAGAGCTCTTTAAAATGCTTCTGTGTGGGGCTTCCCTGGTGGCGCAGTGGTTGAGAATCTGCCTGCTAATGCAGGGGACACGGGTTCGAGCCCTGGTCCGGGAAGATCCCACATGCCGCGGAGCAACTGGGCCCGTGAGCCACAATTACTGAGCCTGCGCGTCTGGAGCCTGTGCTCCGCAACAAGAGAGGCCGCGATAGTGAGAGGCCCGCTCACCGTGATGAAGAGTGGCCCCCGCTTGCCACAACTAGAGAAAGCCCTTGCACAGAAATGAAGACCCAACACAGCCAAAAATAAATAAATAAATTTATTAATTAATTAAAAAAAAATGCTTCTGTGTGGCTTGGGTAGCGTTGTGACCCTTGTGCTCTTCCATGGCCAGGGCCATTTACGCCACAACTGGGATTTGGTCCTCATGGGACAGGACAGAGAGCTGTGAAGCTGTGATAGCGAGAAAGGGTCAGGGGCGTGAAGAGGTAGGGAGCTTGGGAGCCTGTCTGCACAGGGTGTTGGAGGTGGACATGCCATCCACAATGGAAAAAGGAACCTCCTGCCTCCCATTGGAAAAGCTATTTGTGCTCTCCTGATTTCAGGATAATTTCACACCGAAGTTTCTCAGGGGCTGGGTGTGGGGAAGTTGAAACAGAATTTTCAGACGTAAATACTGTCTGTAATGAAGTCTGATTGCTGTGTCTGTAAGTGCAGATCGAGACCTTCTATAACAGAAGACCTGAAACGGCCCCTGATGCAGCTCAAGCATAAATTGATCTTTTTGTTGTGTTGTTTTTAATTCCACCTACAAATAAGAGTTTCTTGACATGTTACTTTTGGGTATTTCACAACTTAATTTGGTCACGCAGAATGTTCTTTTGCTTTCCCTCTTTCTTGGTAATAAAACACGCCTGGCTGTTCCTTCAGGGGCAGCTCTGCCTCTGTCCTGTTGCTACTTGTGCTTTGAATATTCCTGAAGAGAGAGGGTTCACTTGGCAGGCGTACATTATGACCTGGTTTGAAAAAGAACTCCTCCCCACAAACACATTAATTTCTAGAATGTAGGCAGGCTCTGTTGGGTGATACAGTTTTCATCTGACACATAAAACATGCCAACAGATTTTTTTTTTTCTCTTACAAGCAGAATAGAATCTTGTAATGCCATAAGCCATCAGATACTTCTGCTTTCCAAGTTTGAATTACTCCTTTTCCTCTTGAAGCTAATGATTTTATTAGGATGAAGGTTTTCTGCGTATAATAGATTTCTTTGCTCCTTTGCAGAGTTTGAGTGGTGTGTAATTGAGCCTTTAGGTAATTAGCCGTTGCCGATAGGCTAGGTGCTAGGGAGATCAGATGCAATTCCACCCCCTCTCATTATATTGTGTGCACTGGCCCATGGGTAGAAGTTTGCCAACCCTTGGTGAAGATGATGAGAAACAATATAAAATGTCAGTTAAAAGCCAGAACTTAAGAATCAAATACACCTGGGTTTGTATTTCCATTTTTTTTTTTTTTTTCCCATTACTTGCTGTGTGATCTTGGGCAGGGAATTAACCTTTCTTTGTTTCAGTTTGGGTTTGCTCATCTTTTTAAAGAAGACAGGGACAATAATGCTGATTTTGCCAGGTTTTATAAGGATTAATAATAATATGTGTAAAGCATTTATCCTGGTTCCTGGCATATTATAAATGATGTCATCGGTAGAAAATAATTGTGTTAAATTATTTAGAGCTTTAAATTTTAAATATGAAACATTAAGGTCTACTTATGTTCCAGTATCTTATTGTTCTTAGACTTTGTCTCTGGATCCTCAGATATACAGGCAAATAAATAGCACATATACCCAGGCTGCCCCAGCACATGAGGACAAGTGATGACTATGGGAAGTCAGTTTGCTTGTGGCAGAAACAGAGTTGTCATATAACTTGAATTCAGCACCACTTAAGAAGTCCTTGTTTATCAGGAAAAAAGTCTGAAAAAGTTCTCAAAGTCCTTTGCCCATTCTTCTGTTTTACTGTGTGCCTGTGTAGCCGAAGGTACAGGTGGACCTACTCTCCCTGGTGATTTGATGCCATCTAGTAACATAGCTGAGGGATGAAATGCAACGTGAGTCTCTAAAGTGTTTCTTTTGTTTTTAAGGTTCAAAAACAAATAAAACATGATGCCTTTGACAATTATTAAAGACCATAGCTGAGTCTGTGTTGTGGGCATAAGATCTTTGCTTTCAAAGAACAGAGCTTTGCACAGTTTTCTCATGTCTACCGGAAAAATGTATTTTGGTGTTATTTACAAATACAATTATTTTCTCCCAGGTCCTATTTGAGTCCTAATTTTTGCAGAAAAGACATATTCAGAAGCGTCAACCTTTTCCCCAGACTGTTGTTCTTTGATTGCCATGCATCTGTTTCACTTGTATTTAAGAAAGGCAGTTAATCTCAAGATGTAGCTAACAAAGAAGAGCGTGTATCTTTGATGATGGCATCAAACTTTTTTTTTTTTAACCACCATCCACCCAGTGTCCCCTCCACTTGTATGTGCATTTAGAGTTGGCTGCACCTTGTTTGGTCACTGCTGTAGAAGTCCAGAAAAGATTTTCTTCCCCTCTTTCCCCTTGGGTTGCGGTTGCCATCACATTTAAAGAGGCATTGCTGCATGTGTAAGAATAAGCTCAGTTCCTACTCATCCTTAAGTATCAAGCTCAGGGGTCTCTGCCTCCAGAAAGCCTTCCTGATCGTTCCATCCACCTGGTTTTGTTCGGAGGCTCTTGTGGGTCCCCCACCACAAGCTCTGCTTGCTTCTCCTATGGGATCACTATGGTACGAATATTACCTGTGAGTCCTTTGCGTTCAGGTTCTGTGCTTTCCATGGCTGGAATAAAGTAGGAACTTAATGTATTTCTGAATGCATCAGCAGAGCACTTGAGAGTTTTGTGCTCGATTAAATCATTATTATTTTAAATGAGATAATTCATGTATAGCAGTCACATAGTGTCAGGCACCTAGTAAGTACTTGGCTAGTTTTTATATTAGTTGGGATCATTCAGCTGAAGGTACTGGAAAACCCAACAAACAGAGGTTTAAACAGAGAGGGATGTTCTTGCCTTGCCCATCGTGAAGACTGGGCGTAGGACGTCATGGTGGGCGTGGTGGGACCGTGGCTCCGTGATACAGGCAGGCACTTCCCATTTTTTTTTCTTTTCTCCACCTGGCATAGGAGGATGCCTGTGTCCTCATGCCTACATGGCTGTTGAGTGGCTACTGCATCTCCTGGCTCAGGTCTCTGTATGGGCAGGAAGAAGGAAAAGGAACAGTGGGACCAAGAGTGTAACTTTCCTTGAAGCCGCACTTACCCTGTGGCTTTCACTTACTTCTCATTGGCCAGGACTAAGTCAGTTACTTAACCAGGGCTGTGGAAGGGGCGGGATCAGCCAACTCAGAAGGTCTGTTAGAGTTCATTGTTTTACTTCTGCACTGCTGGCTTGCAGAGGGGGTTGGGGGAGTATGTGTTGATGGTCCTCTCAGTGGGCCAAGGCGGTGACAGGTTCACACACCACCCCCCCTGCCTCACTCTACGTTGCTCTCCTTCATTTCCCCTCCATGTTTCCTTCCTCTCCTGTTTTCCTCCCTCCAGTCTCTCATTATGGCTCAGTATGGTCTGTGGTCCATCATCAGCATCCCCTGCGAGCGTGTTAGAGCTGTAGGGTTTCAGTTTTCACCCCAGACCTCCAGAATCAGACACTTTGACAGTGGGGCCCAGCAGTCCGTATCATGACATGCCCCGCAGGGGCTTCTGATGCGAGCATGAATTTGTCAGCTCCTGTTTTCTATCTCTTGCTCTGGGTGTTCTTCCAGGTAACTGGTCACCTAGTGGAATCAAAGCATTCCAGAAATATTTGTGTGCTTGACCATTTCATATTGTGTTGTTTAAGAATCAGGTGAGTTTATATTTATAATCCAGTTTTTAAAAATACTAGCTGACTTGAGTGGCTCTTGGACGGGATGAGTTTTTCATTGTGTGTGGCCCTTGACTGGGGGTAAAAAATGGAGTTTCTAGTTCTTGCTCAACATGCAGCAAACAAGTTTGATTATTATTTTTTTCTTTATGGAAATATTTGATTGTGTATTTGAATAGGCCTAATGGGCAGTTAGTTCTCATGTTATAAAGACTGTATGTACACACACACACATATCTCAAAAGAATACTGGAAGAAAATATTTCTAATTTTTTACTATAACTTTAGTTAAAGCAACAGCCTTAAAAATAGCAATCATCAGGAAGAAACTGTTTATGGAATCAGATGCAGACAACTTACTTTTAGAACAAACACCTTGCACTTTCAATAAGAAAAAAATAAATGATTGTATGTGTTTGAGGTGTGAGATAAAATTAACACGAGGAGGAGAGGAACAATGCAGATTGTGTGGGTAGGAATTTATTTTCCTTTCGGGTTCCAAGAGTCAGCGCTATTATCAAACTAAAAATTGGCCCTCTTCCAGGAAGACAAGGTTTTGTGCCAGCTTTGTTTTATTATTATTCTTTATGCTATTATTTTTGGCTTGCAGACAGCAGCTTTCTGCAGCAAGGATTCACAAATGGTTCTTCATGTTTGATGTAAATGTAAAGTCTGTCAATTCCTGAGCCTGCATATTTTGCAAAAATATCATGCACCAACATCTTCATTCTTGTTTGGAATGGATTCAGGAAAATGTCCTTGGCTCCAAAATAGCTTTAAATCAGGTTTGGACGCTCTAGGAGGCTGGGCTTGGCTCTAGCCTCCTTTCCTTCTGCCGCCTCCAGTAAGGGTGGAGATCTGTGGGCATCGCTGCCTGAAGAGACTTGGGCCTAGAAATAAACAGAAAGCTACGTTTTTCCATGCTACCTGGCTCTGAACCTTTTGCATAATCAGACATGCGTTGTCTGAAAGTAACATACGAAAGTCACATGTGAAAGGCAAGAAAAACAGAGCGAGGAAGAGATGTCTGTCTCACCTAGAGAGTCTTGCTCACCTCACCAAGGTTTACTAGCCCTGTGCACACCTGTTTCAGGCTGCCTTGGGTTTCAGGAACCGGTGGACTCCAGAGAAAAAACAGGAGCTGGCTTCCCATGGGTTTTTGCAAGTTCCTGTGTAATCTTGAAGAATTTTACCTGAGTCTTCCCGTGATGATATGCACGCGTACCCCCAGTGGTGACATATATGGCGTCCCTTGGCCTACTCGACCCTGAGCGATGGGGCCGCTGACTCCCTCTCATCTACTGTTCTCTCCTATCTCGATGTGCAAGCAGCATGTTCTTCTCTGTGTTCCTCAGTCGAGTCCTTGGGCATTTGCACGTGCAGCGTTCTTGATTTGGAGCCCTTTCCCCCAGATACGCACATGGCTCTTTATTCACCCAAGAGGCCTTTTCTGACCATTCATGCTCAGATAGCCCCTCTGAAATCTCTTGCCCCTTACTATGCCTTATGTTTCTTCATAGCATTTGTCTCGACTTGCCATAATACATTTTTAACTTTATTTCTGTCTTCTCCATTGGAAAGTAATCTTGATGGCGCAAGAAATTTGTTTTGTTCCTTGCTTTCCACCTCAGTGTCTAGAAGCTGGTACTCACTGAGTGAATAAATGATATGTTATGTAAATAAATTAATATACAAATGTGTTCCTAAATAGTAATTTTGATTCGGGTGATGTATCGTACTTATGTTAGTTGGATATCACTTTACTCAAGAATTTTATCTGACTCTTCCAGTGATGATATGAATGCATAAATCCAAAGATTATCTATCTATCAATCTATCATCTGTTTATCCATCTCTGCCCTCTACCTATTCACTGATCTATCATCTATCTATCCATCCATCCATCTCTTCTCTTTTTTTTTTTAATTTTTGAATTTTATTTTATTTACTTTTCAACAGCAGGTTCTTATTAGTTGGGATTGACATATATACGTCTATTCTCTTGTCCATATCTATCTATCTATCTGTCTGTCTATCTATCTATCTGTCTGCCTATCTGTAATTAGGTTCCAGATAGGAAGCACTAACCTGGGTAGGGTGACCCTGGCTTCCATGGAGAGTATTAGGTAAGAGGTTAGACTTGAGGTGGCTTCTGGAGGGAAATGGATTTGTCATCATCATTATCAATTACCATGATTGATTAGTAATGAGGAGACAGTGATTAAATATCATGTAGAATTCAATTTTTACATTAGCAGTTACTTTGTTAACTATATTAGTGTGAATATGAATTTTTTGAAACTCCCAGTATAAAAAGGGTGAAAGGGCTTCCCTGGTGGCGCAGTGGTTAAGAATCCGCCTGCCAATGCAGGGGACACGGGTTCGAGCCCTGGTCCGGGAAGATCCCACATGCCGTGGAGCAACTAAGCCCGTGCACCGCACCACAACTACTGAGCCTGAGCTCTAGAGCCCGCGAGCCACAACTACTGAGCCTGTGCACCACAACTGCTGAAGCCTGTGCACTTAGAGCCCATGCTCCACAACAAGGGAAGCCACCGCAGTTAGAAGCCCACGCACCACAATGAAGAGTAGTCCCTGCTTGCCGCAAAAATAAATAAATAAATAAATATTTTTTAAAAAGGGTGAAAAAAGGATGTAGTTCCTACATTATTTTTTTGTGCAGTGGCTTATTCATGTTACTGAAAAGTAGCTTTTATTATCATTTAAGGAGCAGTTCTTTTGCCTCCCACTTCCCTCTCTCTAGCCCTTGCCTCCTCCTTCTAGCTCCTTTTTTCTTTTCTTTCCCACTCACTGCATCCCTGCCTTCTTCCTTTGATTCTTCGTTAGATGAGGAAGTTCTTAATAAAAATAATTGAAATAGGTGATTTTGCTTGCATAATGACATTCCCTTATGTCTAATAATAATAATAATAATAATAACAATAATAATATATACCAGGTCATAAGCACTTTATGTGCACTGCCTCAGCTGACTCATCTGTAAAGTGGGGATCATGGTGAGTACCGTACAGCTGGAGGACTAGCTCAGGGTTAGTGGGTGTAAATAACTACCTTGAAGTCACGTGGCTAGATAAATATCAGATCCAGAATTTGACTTGGGAGTGTCTTTCTGACAGTCCACCTGCTTCTCCAAAAGCTGTTGACCGGGTGCAGAAAAGAAAAATTATTATTAGTTTTTCATTCTGCAGAAACTTGAGACTTACAATGTTGCAAAACTAGTACACAATCTTCCCATATCCCTTTCCCCCAGCTTTTAAAAATGTTAACATCTTACATAGCCATAGCACAATGATCAGAATGAAGAAACAATAACATTGATATGATACTGTTAACTGGCCTGCAGATTTTATTCAGGTTTCAACAGTTTCCCCATTAATGTCTTTTTCCTAGTCTGGGATCCCACATTGTATTTTGTTGTGGTATATTCTTAGTTTTCTTCAATCTGGGCAGTTTCAGAATCTTTCTTTCCCTTTCATGATTTTTACATTTGTGAAGAGTATTGGCCACCTGTTAAGTGAATGGGTTTTCCTGGTATTTCCTCAAGATTAAATTTAGGTTATGCATTTTTGGCAAGAATACTACAGAATCGAAACTGTCTTCTTCTCAGTGCATCATATCAGGGAACACTTGATGTCAGCATGTTTCGTTACTGGTGAGATTAACCTTGATCATTTGGTTACAGTTGTGTCTGCCAGGATTCTCCACTGTAAAGTTACTGTTTCTCCTTTGAAATTAAAAAATATCTTGTGAGGAGATAATTTGACAATATGCACATATCCTGTTTCTTATCATACTTTTTTTCTTTTTTTTTCATTGTGTTTATAACCCTGACATTACTACTCTGTACACAATCCTTAAAAGAGAAAACTACCAGTCATTGGTAGCTTGAGGGGGGGGTTTGTGTGTTTTCCTGAGATTTATGCCAAACTTTCATTTACGCTTGAACGAGGATGACTTGAGTCTACGCAGCCTGATACTGTCCTGAGAAAGCAAGGGACTCGCCGACCGGCTGCTGCCCCACTGCCCGGAGGTGCGCCCAGCCCCGCGCCCCGGGGCGTCGCCGGGTCCGCAGCGAGGACACGGGCGCCGCCGAGCCGCCAGCCCGGGGCGCGGGTGGGGCGCGCGGGCGCGAGAGGCGTCCTTTCCTCTTCTGGACAGTCCCCAGGGTCCAGCACCAGCTCCACGTGACGGGGAGACCCCGGCGGAGGGGTCCCCAGGGACCCGGCAGGCAGCTGCCCTGCGACCCTCCGAGGGAGGGGAAGGCCCGGAAGCACCCGACTGCGGACGGGGGGACGCCCCAGGTCAGATCCACCGGGGAGCAGGGGCGGGGAGGGGCCGCCGAGCGGCAGGAGCGCTCGGCCCCGGCCCGGGGGAGCGGCAGCCCCCAGAGGCTATCACCTCTCCCGCTCTCCCCCGGAGCGCCGCAGCCCGGGACGCGTCCCGCCCCTCGGCAGCCGCGCGCCCCTCCTCTCCCGGCGCGTCGCGTGGGCGGCGGTCACGGGCGGTGGGCGGTGCTCAGGGCGGTGGGCGGTGGTCACGGGCGGTGGGCGGTGCTCAGGGCGGTGGGCGGCGGTCACGGGCGGTGAGCGGTGCTCACGGGCGGCGGGCGGCGGTCACGGGCGGTGGGCGGCGGTCACGGGCGGTGGGCGGTGCTCAGGGCGGCGGGCGGTGCTCACGGGCGGCGAGCGGTGGTCACGGGCGGTGGGCGGTGCTCAGGGTGGGGGGCGGTGGTCACGGGCGGTAGGCGGTGCTCAGGACGGTGGGCGGTGCTCACGGGCGGCGGGCGGCGGTTACGGGCGGTGGGCGGCGCTCAGGACGGTGGGCGGCGGTCACGGGCTGTGGGCGGTGTTCAGGTCGGTGGGCGGTGGTCACGGGCGGTGGGCGGTGCTCAGGGCGGGGGGGCGGTGGGCGGTGCTCAGGACGGTGGGCGGTGCTCACGGGCGGCGGGCGGCGGTTACGGGCGGTGGGCGGTGCTCAGGTCGGTGGGCGGTGCTCACGGGCGGTGGGCGGTGCTCGGCTGCTCCCGCCGCAGCCCGCGGAGCCCGAGCCGAGCCCGAGCGGCGCCGAAGCGCAGAGGGGCGCGGACGTGGCGACCGCGGGGCCCTAGGAGGCTCGCGCGGGTCCTCGGCGCTGAGCTCGCGCGGCCCGGAGCGCTGGTCCCGCCGAGTGGGCGGCGATGAGCGCCGAGGGACCCTTCCCCCCGGCTGCCCCCCGCGGGCGCCCCGGCCGCCTGCTAGTGCCCGCGAGGGTGAGTGCCGGACCTCCCGGCCGTTTTTTCTGCGCGCGCCCCTCCTCTCCCTGCGCCCCCTTCCCCTCTGCACCCCTTTCTCCCTCCAGGCCCTCCCCTTCTCAGCGCCCCTGTCTCTCCTCCGCGACCCGTCTTCCCTCCCCGTGCCCCCTCCTCATCCTCCGCCCCCTCCTCACCCGGCGCCCCCTTCCCTCTTGCGTCCCCATCTCCATCTCCCGGGGCGGCTCGTGCGGGCGGGCGGGCGGGCGCAGACCCCCTGACCCTCCGTCCTCCCGGCCCAGCATCCCAGACGGAAACTTGTAGGGTCTGCCTTTCCCCGTCGTGAAGGTGCAGCGGCTCCGTGGCCCGTGGGAATCAGGTTCTCCAGGGTTGGGGGTTGGGGGTTCGCCCCTCCTGTCTCCCTGCGAGCGGCTCCTGGCCTCGGGGGCCGCGGCGGGCGTCCTCCTGAGCTCCTCTCCGTCTTGGGGGGGCCTCTGCCCGGGCTGGGGTCCCCCCCCCCGGCCGAGCGCCCCGCTACTTAGGGGACAGCTCAGCTCTGGACGCCCAGTTCGTGATACCGATTCGTGCGTGCGTGTCTGTGTGACATCTCTTCTTATCCCTGCCCCAGACGACTCCCCTCCACCCTCTTACTTCTAAATAACTTAACTGTTGGGGGAAAACAGAAATGTGGCTCAGTCAAAAACGAAAAGTTCTTGGAAGCCTTCGCGTCGCCACCCCCAGCATAACCGAGTGTTCTGGAAACAGTTTAGGAACCGCAGCCGAGGCTCCCCGACTGATTGACTAATCCGGCTGGAACCGCCTCCCTTCGGGTTTGTCCTCACAGACTCCCTAAGCCCGGGAGCGACAGTAAAAACCGGCGTGTGTCTAGCAGTCCTTTTCAGGATAACAGAGAAATGTTTCGGAGACTATGGGTTGAAGGCTTTTATAAATTCCTGTGTGTCAGGATGCTTCTAAACCAGGGCAGTACTAATGACTGTATGATTTTCTTAAAAAAAAAAAAAAAGCTTATGTAGAGACAGTTGCTTCTTCCATCAAGTTATACAATTCTGGGGTGTTTCCACAAAATCTTGAAATTAAATTTCATGTGAAGTTCCGTGCTGATTGTGTAAAGTACTTTGTCACGGAGCAGTTTTCCTTAAACCGGGAAGACGTGCTTGGGGTAGTCGGAAGTCAAGTGCTTAAGAAAGAGGCTGGGAGTTCTGTCACTGCCTGGAGTCTTGCGGCCATGCGCTCGCTGGTTAGGAGCTGCGCATCTGCTTGAGGTGTTCTTGCAGCCGTCCTGTGTGTAACCACCGTAATTATAGTGGAAGAACCAAGTGGATTGATCATACTGCATAATTGACTCCGTGGACGAGTTATTGGCAATAACTTAAGTTTTTAAAAAATATGTCAACTGCAGGTTCTCAAATAAGTACTCTCCAGGGTGCTAAATGTTGACTCCATTAAGATACTAAATTGGGGGCTCAGAAAGGGGCTCCATACCCCATTTGCTGAGGCTGTAACTAGTGCTTATTTGTAATAAGAACCTTGATTATAAGATGCATCCTATGTGCCTCATACTGGGTTTGAAATGACTTTCTTGTATGTCATCATTTTTCTAATTAGAAGCACTAAGTTCTCCTTCGTAACTGAAATGATGAAATAACTCTGTAAACTCAATGATGTTATGGACAGTTACTGATAAGAAAAGCAGCAAACCTGCATGCTTGTCTAGATTCCAAGGATTCAAGTGAAAAATTTATGGCCATCAGAGGTCCACAGTGCAAAGATGTTTAGGGCCATTTTCCAGCCAAGGTTCCAGCCATGATTGTGTTCCAGCCAGGAAGTTCTGTCAGCACCAAAGGACAAGTGTTGGAATAGTAACATGGATCCCGTAATAGCAGGAATGGTCCCTCCGGTGTCCTAAGTAATCAGGTGTGCTCAGATGCTGCGTGCTCCGGCCTACAGCAGAGCTCAGATTCTTGCTCATTTATAACAAATCTGTTAACTGTTCTGTCTACACATGTGTCTTTTAAAACGGGAACATTCATAGCTCACAATCATGGCTGGAACCTTGGCTGGAAAATGGCCCTAAACATCTTTGCACTGTGGACCTCTGATGGCCATAAATTTTTCACTTGAATCCTTGGAGTCTAGACAAGCATGCAGATTTGCTGCTTTTCTTATCAGTAACTGTCCATAACATCATTGAGTTTACATAGTTATTTAATCATTTCAGTTAAGAAGGAGAACTTAGTGCTTCTAATTAGAAAAATGATGACATACAAGAAAATCGTTTCAAACCCATTATATTTCTAGTTGTAAACATTTTTTTGAAGTCAGAAAAACAACATGTTCTTTACGACTGCTGGTTTGAATCATGAGAATTTGGCCACATTTGAATGTCTCTTGCTCAGGATTGGAACTTCTTTTTCTCTTTCGTTTTAGGTAGCCGTACCCTGTTACATGTATTCCCTAAGTTGAGCCAGTTCATATACCTGTGTCCCTGAGTCTCCTGTGTCCCTGTGGTTAAACCCCTGGGTGGAGAACCGCCAGTGCAGTGTGTAAAGGTGTCCTGCTTTCCTGTTCAAACACTGCTGTTGGTTTGTGCTGAACACAATTTTCTGTTTTTAATTAACATCACTGCTTCAGTCGAGGGGCTGGAAGCCTGGGAGAGCCAGTCATATGTGAGTTCTCACGGTGAGCTTGGCGACTGGAAGGTGAGAGCATGTCAGGTCATTTAAAGTAGGCATCTAGTAATGTCACCACTTCGTCATCTAGTTAGAGATGTGAGTTGTCGCGGGAGCTAAAGGAAACAGGTAACCTCTGGGGAAGGATGTCCGTTTGTTCTAGGCTTTTGTCACGTGTTTCTCATCCTTGCTGACTCATCTTTGATTTCAAGTGTAGAATTTCTGATGATCTCTATGATGTCATAAGCAAGATTCACATATTTTAAGATGGGGAATTACCTGACTTTACCAGGAGATAGGTTTCCTATCTTGGATAGGTTTCCAAGATCCAAGTTTAAAAAGTGTGCTTATTTATTGAAAATACCAGATGTAAAAATTGCCGTATTTCACCAAACATGTGTAGAACAGCGACCTTTTATATCTACATGCCTGTATAGCTACATAAACATAAATGTGGCTTTTTAAATTTCAACGTTAATTTAGTTCCATGTCCCTAGATGTCCCAGGAGACACACTTACGAAGGGTGACAAGAGGGCAGCACTGATGTGAGTTCGGTCAAGGGAGTGAGTGGCAGACGGAGACGTCGAGCTGCTTTATCGCTGGGTGGAGGGAGGGAGCTCGTGTCAGTGAGTTTATAGCCCGGTTCCCTCTCTGTCACACGGGTACCCCAGCTGCAGAATTATGAGAGCAGCTCGCCTGCCACCACAGGAAGCAGGTGGCGTCGGGCACGTGAGGTCCGTCTCTGTACCCCAGGCCCCCGCGCTGTCCTTCTCAGAGCAGACACTCGCTCTGAGGCACGTGGACACGGGTGATGGGTGGCCGCTCCAGGCGGGACGGGGACGGGGAACCGTGTGTCCCCTGCCTCCCCCTCGCCCGAAGAACCTGTGGTCTGGGTTCTGAGTCACTTCAGACCTGATTCCGACATCCTCAGAAACTCGCTAATTAGAATCTACCTGTATTTTTTGCAATGTACCAAGGCAGGTTCAAGAAATGCTTTTGGGGGAAAAGTGCATGCGAATTTCGTGGAAAAAAGTATTTGTGTTTCGACTGGCGTGTGCTTTTCCTTAGTATCAGCTGGTTACTGCATGTTGTCATTCAGATTGTACCTTTGGAGAGCTTTGGGCTTGTTTTCAGGGAACACTGGATGTCAGTTTCCCCCAGGCCACCGAGGTCCCCACTCATTCTGCGCTGAGCGGCGGAGGCTCGGCGCCCTGGACGCCCGCCCTCCGGCCTCCCCGCAGCCTCACCTCCTTCCTCTCTTGCGTCTCATCTTCAAGGCTGTTGCAAAAGTGTGGCGAATATTATGCTGTTGTGATTTCTCAATTGAAATTATTGGTGAGACAGTTTCTGTTTTCTACGGAGGCTGTAGTTTTACATCCATAAATATTGTTAACTAGCTATCTTTTAATGAAGCAAGGAAGTAGGACTTTTAAAAAGTGAATGTGACTCTTAGCTTGCTTAGCGGACCACTCAGCAGGCCCTGTTGGAAACAGTTAGAAAAGGCCAGTTACGTGTGGGCGCCGAGCTGCCCTGCCGTGGAGCCCTGGCACCGGCGATGACCTTGTGAGAGTTTCCAGAGCGGCTGAGTCTCGGCGCTTTGCACTCAACACTGTCTGCAGGTTATTTACAGTCACACTTATTATTCTGAGTGAATAAATCTGACTCTAAACTGTTGACATTTGACAGCAATTCTAGTTTTGATAGGCGCCAAAATTCATTTGAAATTTGGATGAATACCATTGTATTATGGCGCTGAATTGTACTATTATAAATACGATCATATAAATGGTAAGGTTCAGTATTGTAAATCTCATGGTGTTATTAGCATTCATACTGTTTTATTTCTCGTGCTGATTTTAGTTGAAGGCTGACTCCCCTCCCCTTCCAGTGAGTGGTAATTGCATTTAAGCGTTGACTAAAAGAGAAGTAACTGTAATTATTTGTATTTTAATCGAAGTAGTTTGAATGACAAATCATTGTAAGAATCCAATTCCATTTCTAGAATGAATGTGAATGCTCTCAGCAGGTGTATATTTTATTGTCTGTTTTATGAATTCATATCAGTAAGAATATAACCACATGGATGCACCCAGATTCTACATTAGGACATTTTTGTTCATTGAGCTAGTGTTTAGGAGAATAATCTGTATTTATAAAGTGTGACATAACTGCCAATTATTCCTATCAGGAATTACAACACTTTCTATTGACAATAAATGTCACATTTGACAACGTTCGCACACATTTTGCGTGACACGACTTTCAGAAACTAAGTGCGGTGGCCGTCGGGTCTTCTTTAAAGGGAGACCAGCTTCCCTTGCTAAGTCAGAATCCAAGAGGTGGCAGGGGAGCTGAACCCACCTCCCTGACTCTTTCCCTCCGAGTGTGTTGCCCTGGGAGCTGTCCCTTCGTGGTCCCTGCCCCCAGCTGGCCATCTTCACCTCTGTCCCTGCAACACTTAGGCCACCGTGTCCCCAGACCTGCTGCCCCTCTGGCTTCACCTCCAAGGGGTTTGAGCTGCTGACGGCTCACCTGGCACGCCTCCCTCCCCGACCCTCTGCTTTTCCTCCTTCCGTCTCCGGCTCTTTGGGGACCTGGTCCTCTGCTCTGCCTTTCAGAGTGCGATGTACAGACCTTCTGCTGCAGGTTCTTTTCTCGCTGTATGTTTCCAGGTGGCCTCACCTGCCTCTGGTTAACCCACTGATGCCCAACACGGTGCCTCGGTGAGCCCCGCTTGGCTGTCCAGTTAACACTTCCAAGATCCTCCGCCTAATCTGAATCCCGAAACCCCGCTCTCTCTCTGTGTTTATATGTCAGACAACGGCAGCACCACCCAGCCAGCTCATGTCTCTGTCTGATGTGCTCGTGCCCTTGAGGCCGCCTCAGGGCCTTTGCTCACGCTCTCGTCTCTCCCTGGACGTTGACCCCGTCCCTGGCCTCTGTCCCAGCCTCCATCAGCCCTGCTCATTCCCAGTCACAGCCGCGCCCCTTCTCTCTTGCTTTCAGAACCCACGTTTGTCTGGGTATCTGGTGCCCGTATGCTTTATGGGCCTCATCCCACCCTCAGGTGTAAATATGGACCAGTCTAAGTCAATGATTGCCTTTGGAAAGGGCATGATTGCAGCTTTGCCAGTGAGGCTGCTTGTGAGTGAGGGGGGAAGTTCCCCTTTCTTTCAGAAAGAGACGCAAGACTGGGTGAATAAATTACATGCCTGGTACGTAACAGCTGATACGCACTGTTGAATCATAAGTATTTATCTGAATTAATGGTATGTCATGCTGTAAGAGGGAGGAAGTTCTGTTTCTGACTCTTGTACTGAGAATTTATATTTATGATTAGCTATTTTGTAAATTTATTTATTTATTTATTTATTTATTTTAGGCTGCATTGGGTCTTCGTTGCTGCGTGTGGGCTTCTCATTGCGGTGGCTTCTCTTGTTGCAGAGCACAGGTTCTAGGCATGCGGGCTTCAGTAGTTGTGGCACGGGGGCTCAGTAGTTGTGGCTCGTGGGCACTAGAGCGCAGGCTCAGTAGTTGTGGCGCACGGGCTTAGTTGCCCCGCGGCATGTGGCGTCTTCCTGGACCAGGGCTCGAACCCACGTCCCCTGCATTGGCAGGTGGATTCTTAACCACTGTGCCATCAGGGAATCCCTGATTAGCTATTTCGGGTTTGAATAAAATTGTGCCTTTATATTTTTATAATTGCTGCATTTTGATATCAATTTTACAAATCAGCATAACTGTTAATGGTAAAATATACCGTATTCTCTTCTCATCTCTATCCTGCTGAATATTATCCTTAATGATTTCTCTTCAGATAATTATACTTTACCAAATGGCTCCATTAGTTGACTCTTCACATTATAATTATCTTAAGTTTTTGTTACGTGCTGAGGAGCATGAAATTACTCCTCAACTGTAAACCTGGGGACATTCGGAACCCTTGAGGCGGCAGCAGTGCTTTGGGGAAGGTGTGTGGGCTCGACATAGGCAGTGCTAGTCCTGTCATCTTGGTGATAGATCCAGGCTGTCATGGCTTGTGTGACAAGGTAGACAAATAGCAGCTTCTGCATTTGTGGCATTAGAAACGCCAGAGGTTTCACTGCCTTCCTGCCGGGGAGGGCAGCCAGGAGAAGTGGCGCCAAGCTGGCCTTTTCCACAGCCGTGAGGGTTTTCCTGAAGGGGTCAGGACTTTATGAAGGTAAACTTAAATGTCATTTGGAAAAGTACTTTGTGGTTACAGATGTGTACGTACCTGCACCTGCGTGCACACCATTTATGCGTGTACATCACTAACAGAGCAAAGTGTGAGCACCTGTTAGGAGCTGTGCTGGGAGCTGAGAGGACAAAGCAGGACAGAAGGCGTCCAGACACAAGGTGCATGCCGGTGAGCACCCCCCAGCTCCCCCCACCCATGACCACTAGCGGAGGTAGATTCTGGAAGCGCAGGCTTTGGGGCGGGGCAGGGGGGCGTGAGTGGCGGGCGACAGGTGCTTCCTTCCTGCCCCGAGTGGTGACTGCTGCTTGTTGCTGGGGGTACGGCTGTGGCTGTGTGCACAGGAAAAGAGTGACACACGGAAAACATGATCGCAGATGTTTATGGCTGTTATGAGGGAGAGAGACACGACCTTCAGAGAATACCATATGTGTTAATCATAAGTGCTCAGCTTGGCGTCTCGGGAGGCTGCCTGGACCATCAGCTGCCCGGTTGTACCCTGGCTCTGTGACCCCAGAGTCTGGGGCCTGGATGCTCTCAGGTGACTCTGTGCGACGGTGAGCAGGTACCAACTTCTTTGTGTGACTCACCTGTAAGGTCGGGAGAAAAATAGGGAGGATACTCATATCTCTAGAATAATGACTATCATTTAATTCTTTTTTTTGAGGGGGATTAATAAGAAAAGATCCAGGTGGGATAGAATTGATTACAAACAGGAGACAGTGTGTGCGTGCATGTGTGTGTGTATGTTATAGCACATTTGGAAAAATCATTTGCTCTTATTAGTTATCTATATTATACACATTAGTGTATATAAGTCATTCCCAATCTCCCAATTCATCCCAACACCACCACCACCCTGCCCCCGCTTTCCCTCCTTGGTGTCCGTATGTTTGTTCTCTATATTTGTGTCTCTATTTCTGCCTTGCAAACCGGTTCATCTGTACCATGTTTCTAGAGTCCACAAATATGCGTTAATATACAATATTTGTTTTCCTCTTTCTGACTTACTTCACTCAGTATGACAGTCTCTGGGTCCATCCACATCTCTACAAATAACTCAGTTTCGTTTCTTTTTATGGCTGAGTAATATTCCACTGCGTATATGTACCACATCTTCTGTATCCATTTGTCTGTCGATGGACACTTAGGTTGCTTCCATGACCTGGCTGTTATAAATAGTGCTGCAATGAACATTGGCGTGCATGTGTCTTTTTGAATTATGGTTTTCTCTGGGTATATGCCCAGTAGTGGGATTGCTGGGTCATATGGTAATTCTATTTTTAGTTTTTTAAGGAAACTCCATATTGTTCTCCATAGTGGCTGTATCAATTTACATTCCCACCAACACTGCAAGAGGGTTCCCTTTTCTCCACACCCTCTCCAACATTTACTGTTTGTAGATTTTTTGATGATGGTCATTCTGAACAGTGTGAGGTGATACCTCATTGTAGTTTTGATTTGCATTTCTTTAATAATTAATGATGTTGAGCAGCTTTTCATGTGCCTCTTGGCCATCTGTATGTGTTCTTTGGAGAGATGTCTATTTAGGTCTTCTGCCCATTTTTTGATTGGGTTTTTTTTTTTTTAATATTGAGCTGCATTAGCTGTTTATATATTTTAGAGATTAATCCTTTGTCCATTGATTCATTTGCAAATATTTTCTCCCATTCTGAGAGTTGTCTTTTCATCTTGTATATAGTTTCCTTTGCTGTGCAAAAGCTTTTAAGTTTCATTAGGTCCCATTTGTTTATTTTTGTTTCTATTTCATTTCTCTAGGAGGTGGGTCAAAAAAGATCTTGCTGTGATTTATGTCAAAGAGTGTTCTTCCTATGTTTTCCTCTAAGAGTTTTATAGTGTCTGGTCTTACTTTTAGGTCTTTAATCCATTTGGAGTTTATTTTTGTGTCTGGTGCTAGGGAGTGTTCTAATTTCATTCTTTTACATGTAGCTGTCCAGTTTTTCCAGCACCACTTATTGAAGAGACTGTCTTTTCTCCATTGTATATCCTTGCCTCCTTTGTCATAGATTAGTTGACCATAGGTGTGTGGGTTTACCTCTGGGCTTTCTATCCTGTTCCACTGATCTATATTTCTTTTTTGGGCCAGTACCATATTGTGTTGATTACTGTAGCTTTGTAGTATAGTCTGAAGTCAGGGAGTCTGATTCCTCCAGCTCCGTTTTTTTCCCTCAAGATTGCTTTGGCTATCCGGGGTCTTTTGTGTCTCCATACACATTTTAAGATTTTTTGTTGTAGTTCTGTAAAAAATGCCATTGGTAATTTGATAGGGATTGCATTGAATCTGCAGATTGCTTTGGGTAGTATAGTCATTTTCACAATATTGATTCTTCCAATCCAAGAACATGGTATATCTCTCCATCTGTTTGTGTCATCCTTGATTTCTTTCATCAGTGTCTTAAAGTTTTCTGAGTAGAGGTCTTTTATCTCCTTAGGTAGGTTTATTCTTAGGTATTTTATTCTTTTTGTTGCAATGGTGAATGGGATCATTTCCTTAATTTATCTTTCTGATCTTTCATTGTTACTGCATAGGAATGCAAGAGATTTCTGTGCATTAATTTTGTATCCTGCAACTTTACCAAATTCATTGATTAGCTCTAGTAGTTTTCTGGTGGCATCTTTAGGATTCTCTATGTATAGTATCATGTTATCTGCAAACAGTGACAGTTTTACTTCTTCTTTTCAGTTTCTATTCCTTTTATTTCTTTTTCTTCTTCCAAAGAAGAAGCACTACCTGACAGCACTATTTACATAGTTTTTTGCAAAACTATGTTGAATAGGAGTGGCAAGAGTGGACATCCTTGTCTTGTTCCTGATCTTAGAGGAAATGGTTTCAGTTTTTCACCACTGAGAATGATGTTTGCTGTGGGTTTGTCGTGTATGGCCTTTATTATGTTGAGGTAGGTTCCCTCTATGCCCACTTTCTGGAGGATTTTTATCATAAATGGGTTTTGAATTCTGTCAAAAGCTTTTTCTGCATCTATTGAGACGATCATATGGTTTTTATTCTCCAATTTGTTAGTATGGTTTATCACACTGAATAATATGCATATATTGAAGAATTCTTGCATTCCTGGGATAAATCCCACTTTATCATGGTGTATGATCCTTTTAATGTGTTGTTGGATTCTGTTTGCTAGTATTTTGTTGAGGATTTTTGCATCTATATTCATCAGTGATATTGGTCTGTAATTTTCTTTTTTTGTAGTATCTTTGTCTGGTTTTGGTATCAGGGTGATGGTGGTCTCATGGAATGAGTTTGGGAGTGTTCCTTCCTCTGCAATTTTTTGGAAGAGTTTGAGAAGGATGGGTGTTAGCTGGTCTCTAAATGTTTGATAGAATTCACCTGTGAAGACATCTGGTCCTGGACTTTTGTTTTTAATCACAGTTTCAGTTTCATTACTTGTGATTGGTCTGTTCATATTTTCTATTTCTTCCTGGTTCAGTCTTGGAAAGTTACACCTTTCTAAGAATTTGTCCATTTCTTCCAGGTTGTCCATTTTACTGGCATAGAGTTGCTTGTAGTAGTCTCTTATGATCCTTTGTATTTCTGCAGTGTCTGTTGTAACTTCTCCTTTTTTATTTCTAATTCTATTAATTTGAGTTCTCTCCGTCTTTTTCTTGGTGAGTCTGGCTAAAGGTTTATCAATTTTGTTTATCTTCTCAAAGAACCAGCTTTTAGTTTCACTGATATTTGCTCTTGTTTTGTTTCTATTTCATTTATTTCTGCTCTGATCTTTATGTTTTCTTTCCTCCTACTAACTTTGGGTTTTGTTTGTTCTTCTTTCTCTAGTTCCTTTAGGTGTAAGGTTAGATTGTTTATTTGAGATTTTTCTTGTTTCTTGAGGTAGGATTGCATTACTATAAACTTCCCTCTTAGAACTGCTTTTGCTGCATCCCATAGGTTTTGGATCATCATGTTTTCATTGTCATTTGTCTCTAGGTATTTTTTGATTTCCTCTTTGATTTCTTCAGTGATCTCTTGGTTATTTAGTAATGTACTGTTTAGCCTCCATGTGATTGTGTTTTTTATGTTTTTTTCCTGTAATTGATTTCTAATCTCATAATGTTGTGTTTGGAAAAGCCACTTGATATGATTTCAGTTTTCTTAAATTTACCAAGGCTAGATTTGTGACCCAAGATATGATCTATCCTGGAGAATGTTCCATGTGCACTTGAGAAGAAAGTGTAATCTGCTCTTTTCAGATGAAATATCCTATAAATATCAATTAAATATATCTGGTCTCTTGTGTCATTTAAAGCTTGTGTTTCCTTATTAATTTTCTGGCTGGATGATCTGTCCATTGGTGTAATTGAGGTGTTAAAGTCCCCCACTCTTATTGTGTTACTGTCAATTTCCTCTTTTATAGCTGTTAGCATTTACCTTATGTATTGAGGTGCTCCTATGTTGCGTGCATATATATTTATAATTGTTATATCCTCTTCTTGGATTGATCCCTTGATCATTATGTAGTGTCCTTCTTTGTCTCTTGTAACATTCTTTATTTTAAAGTCTATTTTATGTGATATGAGTATTGCTACTCCAGCTTTCTTTTGATTTCCATTTTCATGGAATATCTTTTTCCATCCCCTCACTTTCAGTCTGTATGTGTCCCTAGGTCTGAAGTGGGTCTCTTGTAGACAGCATATACGTGGGTCTTGTTTTTGTATCCATTTAGCGAGACTGTGTCTTTTGGTTGGAGCATTTAATCCGTTCACATTTAAGGTAGTTTTCGATATGTTTGTTCCTATTACCATTTTCTTAATTGTTTGGGGTTTGTTTTTGTAGGTCCTTTTCTTCTCTTGTGTTTCCCACTTAACGAAGTTCCTTTAGCATTTGTTGCAGAGCTGGTTTGGTGGTGCTGAATTCTCTTAGCTTTTGCTTGTCTGTAAAGCTTTTGCTTTCTCCATCAAATCTGAATGAGGTCCTTGCTAGGTAGAGTAATCTTAGTTACAAGTTCTTCTCCTTCATCCCTTTAAATATATCGTCCCACTCCTTCTGGCTTGTAGAGTTTCTGCTGAGAAATCAGCTGTTAACCTTATGGGAGTTCCCTTGTATGTTATTTGTCGTTTGTCCCTTGTTGCTTTTAATAATTTTTCTTTGTCTTTAATTTTTGTCAGTTTGATTACTATGTGTCTTGGCGTGTTTCTCCTTGGGTTTATCCTGCCTGAGACTCTCTGTGCTTCCTGGACTTGGGTGGCTGTTTCCTTTCCCATGTTAGGGAAATTTTTGACTATAATCTCTTCCAATATTTTCTCGGGTCCTTTCTCTCTCTCTTCTCCTTCTGGGACCCCTATAATGTGAATGTTGTTGCGTTTCATGTTGTCCCAGAGGTCTCTTAGGCTGTCTTCATTTCTTTTCATTCTTTTTTCTTTAGTCTGTTCCACAGCAGTGAATTCCACCATTCTGTCTTCCAGGTCACTTATCCGTTCTTCTGCCTCAGTTATTCTGCTATTGATTCCTTCTAGTGTAGTTTTCATTTCAGTTATTGTATTGGTCATCTCTGTTTGTTTGTTCTTTAATTCTTCTAGGTCTTTGTGAATCATTTCTTGCATCTTCTCAATCTTTGCCTCCATTCTTATTCCGAGGTCCTGGATCATCTTCACTATCATTATTCTGAATTCTTTCTCTGGAAGGTTGCCTATCTCCATTTCATTTAGTTGTTTTTCTGGGGTTTTTTCTTGTTCCTTCATCTGGTACCTAGCCCTCTGCCTTTTCATCTTGTCTATCTTTCTCTAACTGTGTTTCTTGGTCCACAGGCTGCAGGATTGTAGTTTTTCTTGCTTCTGCTGTCTGCCCTCTGGTGGTTGAGGCTATCTAAGAGGCTTGATGGGAGGCTCTGGTGGTGGGTAGAGCTCTCATTTACCAGTTTTATTTTACATAGGATGCCTCATTTACTAAAACCATAGATTCCAAGTTGCTCCATGAAAAATGTGATATTCTTAGCCGTCAACATTAGGGAATTTCCCCAATCACATTTTTAAATTGATTTAATGTGTTATTTTTTTTTTTTTAAATGAAACAAATAACTTTTATTCCACATTGCTCTTTAGAGAAAAACAATACTAATTCCACAATATATATCACTAATATAATAGATCATTTTAACTATTGAATACACTCATTCATAGTCACATTTATATCATTTCCTTTTTTTTTTTTTCACACACACACACACACACACTGTATTTTATTTTTACAAGAGATAAATAGACTGACACCAAGCATTGTACATGGATGACCACAACAAAAGCAACAATGATTGCCATTACCAAACATGAAACACACTCATACTATGTCATAATATTGACATTCAGTCCAGTAATCCTCCACTGTAACAGCTCCTTTACTTTGCAGTGAAAATTGATTTGTATATTCTTTGCCTCTGAGTCCTTGTGGGATTTTTTTTTTTTTTTTTAATTCAGACAGAAAGTCACAAAAATTATACTCATCCTCATCAGTTCACTCAGTCCCATGTAATTAATTGTTTTTTTTCATCTTGATCTTTTGTTAGCACTTTTATGAGTTCATCAGTTTTTCATCAGAGTTCTGAAAATGCTTATTCATTCAGTTCAGCAGTACAGTCAGTTACCAGAAACCTGTACATGTCAGAGTCTTTTCCATGAATTTCTTGAAGATGAAACCCTTTTATAGGAACATATTTGCAAAATCATCAGAGTACACCCAGAACTGTCTGTAAATGACAAAAGCCTTAAAAATGACCACGGTAAAAGATTTGATGAAAGTTCATAATAATGCAGTTGACAAGAAAATTAGTTATTTCTGAGATATACATTTTAAAGTAATAACTAGGATTATTACTTATAACATTATACCAGAACATATAAGATTTTTAGAAATTTCATGTAATGTCTGAAACATTTATATTAACATATTTCCATACATATTTCCATACAAATATAAGATTTTTAGAAATTTCATGTAATGTCTGAAACATTTATATTAACATATTTCCATACATATTTCCATACAAATACAAATATAAGATTTTTAGAAATTTCATGTAATGTCTGAAACATTTATATTAACATATTTCCATACAAATAACCCAATGAAAGTTTAGTATTAGTTGTTTTGTTTGCTTTTTTATACTGCAGGTTCTTATTAGGCATCAATTTTATACACATCAGTGTATACATGTCAATCCCAATCGCCCAATTCAGCACACCACCATCCCCACCTCACCACAGTTTTCCCCCCTTGGTGTCCATATGTCCATTCTCTACATCTGTGTCTCAACTTGTGCCCTGCAAACTGGCTCATCTGTACCATTTTTCTAGGTTCCACATACATGCATTAATATATGATATTTGTTTTTCTCTTTCTGACTTACTTCACTCTGTATGACAGTCTCTAGCTCCATCCACGTCTCAACAAATGACTCAATTTCGTTCCTTTTTATGGCTGAGTAATATTCCATTGTATATATGTACCACAACTTTATCCATTCGTCTGTTGATGGGCATTTAGGTTGCTTCCATGACCTGGCTATTGTAAATAGTGCTGCAATGAACATTCGGGTGCATGTGTCTTTTTGAATTATGGTTTTCTCTGGGTATATGCCCAGTAGTGGGATTGCTGGGTCATATGGTAATTCTATTTTTAGTTCTTTAAGGAACCTCCATATTGTTCTCCATAGTGGCTGTATCAATTTACATTCCCACCAACAGTGCAAGAGGGTTCCCTTTTCTCCACACCCTCTCCAGCATTTGTTGTTTGTAGATTTTCTGATGATGCCCATTCTAACAGGAGTGAGGTGATACCTCATTGTAGTTTTGATTTGCATTTCTCTAATAATTAGTGATGTTGAGCATCTTTTCATGTGCTTCGTGGCCGTCTGTATGTCTTCTTTGGAGAAATGTCTATTTAGGTCTTCTGCCCATTTTTGGATTGGGGTGATTGTTTCTTTGATATTGAGCTGAATGAGCTGTTTATATATTTTGGAGATTAATCCTTTGTCCGTTGATTCATTTGCAAATATTTTCTCCCATTCTGAGGGTTGTCTTTTCGTCTTGTTTATGGTTTCCTTTGCTGTGCAAAAGCTTTGAAGTTTCATTAGGTCCCACTTGTTTATTTTTGTTTTTAATTCCATTACTCTAGGAGGTGGATCAAAAAAGATCTTGCTGTGATTTATGTCAAAGAGTGTTCTTCCTATGTTTTCCTCTAAGAGTTTTATAGTGTCCAGTCTTATATTTAGGTCTCTAATCCATTTTGAGTTTATTTTTGTGTATGGTGTTAGGGAGTATTCTAATTTCATTCTTTTACATGTAGCTGTCCAGTTTTCCCAACACCACTTATTGAAGAGACTGTCTTTTCTCCATTGTATATCTTTGCCTCCTTTGTCATAGATTAGTTGACCATAGGTGCGTGGGTTAATCTCTGGGCTTTCTATCTTGTTCCATTGATCTATGTTTCTGTTTTTGTGCCAGTACCATATTGTCTTGATTACTGTAGCTTTGTAGTATAGTCTGAAGTCAGGGAGTCTGATTCCTCCAGCTCCATTTTTTTCCCCTCAAGACTGCTTTGGCTATTCGGGGTCTTTTGTGTCTCCATACAAATTTTAAGATGATTTGTTCTAGCTCCGTAAAAAAGGCCATTGGTAATTTGATAGGGATTGCATTGAATCTGTAGATTGCTTTGGGTAGTATACTCATTTTCACAATGTTGATTCTTCCAATCCAAGAACATGGTATATCTCTCCATCTGTTGGTATCATCTTTAATTTCTTTCATCAGTGTCTTATAGTTTTCTGCATACAGGTCTTTTGTCTCCCTAGGTAGGTTTATTCCTAGGTATTTTATTCTTTTTGTTGCAATGGTAAATGGGAGTGCTTCCATAATTTCTCTTTCAGATTTTTCATCATTAGTGTATAGGAATGCAAGAGATTTCTGTGCATTAATTTTGTATCCTGCAACTTTACCATATTCATTAATTAGTTCTAGCAGTTTTCTGGTGGCAGTTTTAGGATTCTCTATGTATAGTATCATGTCATCCGCAAACAGTGACAGTTTTACTTCCTCTTTTCCAATTTGTATTCCTTTTATTTCTTTTTCTTCTCTGATTGCCGTGGCTAGGACTTCCAGAACTATGTTGAATAATAGTGGTGAGAGTGGACATCCTTGTCTCGTTCCTGATCTTAGAGGAAATGCTTTCAGTTTTTCACCATTGAGAATGATGTTTGCTGTGGGTTTGTCATATATGGCCTTTATTATGTTGAGGTAGGTTCCCTCTATGCCCACTTTCTGGAGAGGTTTTATCATAAATGGGTGTTGAATTTTGTCAAAAGCTTTTTCTGCATCTATTGAGATGATCATATGGTTTTTATTCTTCAATTTGTTAATATGGTGTATCACATTGATTGATTTGCGTATATTGAAGAATCCTTGCATCCCCGGGATAAATCCCACTTGATCGTGGTGTATGATCCTTTTAATGTGTTGTTGGATTCTGTTTGCTAGTATTTTGTTGAGGATTTTTGCATCTATATTCATCAGTGATATTGGTCTGTAATTTTCTTTTTTTGTAGTGTCTTTGTCTGGTTTTGGTATCAGGGTGATGGTGGCCTCATAGAATGAGTTTGGGAGTGTTCCTTCCTCTGCAATTTTTTGGAAGAGTTTGAGAAGGATGGGTGTTAGCTCTTCTCTAAATGTTTGATAGAATTCACCTGTGAAGCCATCTGGTCCTGGACTTTTGTTTGTTGGAAGATTTTTAATCACAGTTTCAATTTCATTACTTGTGATTGGTCTGTTCATATTTTCTGTTTCTTCCTGATTCAGTCTTGGAAGGTTATACCTTTCTAAGAATTTGTCCATTTCCTCCAGGTTGTCCATTTTATTGGCATAAAGTTGCTTATAGTAGTCTCTTAGGATGTTTTGTATTTCTGCGGTGTCTGTTGTAACTTCTCCTTTTTCATTTCTGATTTTATTGATTTGAGTCCTCTCCCTCTTTTTCTTGATGAGTCTGGCTAATGGCTTATCAATTTTGTTTATCTTCTCAAAGAACCAGCTTTTAGTTTTATTGATCTTTGCTATTGTTTTCTTTGTTTCTATTTCATTTATTTCTGCTCTGATCTTTATGATTTCTTTCCTTCTGCTAACTTTGGGTTTTGTTTGTTCTTCTTTCTCTAGTTTCTTTAGGTGTAAGGTTAGATTGTTTACTTGAGATTTTTCTTGTTTCTTTAGGTAGGCTTGTATAGCTATAAACTTCCCTCTTAGAACCGCTTTTGCTGCATCCCATAGGTTTTGGGTCGTCGTGTTTTCATTGTCATTTGTCTCTAGGTATTTTTTTATTTCCTCTTTGATTTCTTCAGTGATCTCTTGGTTATTTAGTAACGTATTGTTTAGCCTCCATGTGTTTGTCTTTTTTACGTTTTTTTCCCTGTAATTCATTTCTAATCTCATAGCGTTGTGGTCAGAAAAGATGCTTGGTATGATTTCAATTTTCTTAAATTTACTGAGGCTTGATTTGTGACCCAAGATGTGATCTATCCTGGAGAATGTTCCGTGCGCACTTGAGAAGAACGTGTAATCTGCTGTTTTTGGATGGAATGTCCTATATATATCAATTAAATCTATCTGGTCTATTGTGTCATTTAAAGCTTCTGTTTCCTTATTTATTTTCATTTTGGATGATCTGTCCATTGGTGTAAGTGAAGTGTTAAAGTCCCCCACTATTATTGTGTTACTGTCGATTTCCTCTTTTAGAGCTGTTAGTAGTTGCCTTATGTATTGAGGTGCTCCTATGTTGGGTGCATATATATTTATAATTGTTATATCTTCTTCTTGGATTGATCCCTGGATCATTATGTAGTGTCCTTCCTTGTCTCTTGTAACATTCTTTATTTTAAAGTCTATTTTATCTGATATGAGTATAGCTACTCCAGCTTTCTTTTGATTTCCATTTGCATGGAATATCTTTTTCCATCCCCTCACTTTCAGTCTGTATGTGTCCCTAGGTCTAAAGTGGGTCTCTTGTAGACAGCATATATATGGGTCTTGTTTTTGTATCCATTCAGCCAGTCTATGTCTTTTGGTTGGGGCGTTTAATCCATTCACGTTTAAGGTAATTATCGATATGTATGTTCCTATGACCATTTTCTTAATTGTTTTGGGTTTGTTTTTGTAGGTCCTTTTCTTCTCTTGTGTTTCCCACTTAGAGAAGTTCCTTTAGCATTTGTTGTAGAGCTGGTTTGGTGGTGCTGAATTCTCTTAGCTTTTGCTTGTCTGTAAAGCTTTTGATTTCTCCATCAAATCTAAATGTGATCCTTGCCCGGTAGAGTAATCTTGGTTGTAGGTTCTTCCCTTTCATCACATTAAGTATATCATGCCACTCCCTTCTGGCTTGCAGAGTTTCTGCTGAGAAATCAGCTGTTAACCTTATGGGAGTTCCCTTGTATGTTATTTGTCGTTTTTCCCTTGCTGCTTTCAATAATTTTTCTTTGTCTTTAATTTTTGCCACTTTGATTACTATGTGTCTCGGCGTGTTTCTCCTTGGGTTTATTCTGTATGGGACTCTCTGCGCTTCCTGGACTTGGGTGGCTATTTCCTTTCTCATGTTAGGGAAGTTTTCGACTATAATCTCTTCAAATATTTTCTCTGGTCCTTTCTCTCTCTCTTCTCCTTCTGGGACCCTTATAATGCGAATGTTGTTGCGTTTAATGTTGTCCCAGAGGTCTCTTAGGCTGTCTTCATTTCTTTTCATTCTTTTTTCTTTAGTCTGTTCCGCAGCAGTGAATTCCACCATTCTGTCTTCCAGGTCACTTATCCTTTCTTCTGCCTCAGTTATTCTGCTATTGATTCCTTCTAGTGTAGTTTTCATTTCAGTTATTGTATTGGTCATCTCTGTTTGTTTGTTCTTTAATTCTTCTAGGTCTTTGTGAATCATTTCTTGCATCTTCTCAATCTTTGCCTCCATTCTTATTCCGAGGTCCTGGATCATCTTCACTATCATTATTCTGAATTCTTTTTCTGGAAGGTTGCCTATCTCCACTTCATTTAGTTGTTTTTCTGGGTTTTTTTCTTGTTCCTTCATCTGGTACATAGCCCTCTGCCTTTTCATCTTCTCTATCTTTCTGTAACTGTGGTTTTTGGTCCACAGGCTGCAGGATTGTAGTTTTTCTTGCTTCTGTTGTCTGCCCTCTGGTGGTTGAGGCTATCTAAGAGGCTTGATGGGAGGCTCTGGTGGTGGGTAGAGCTGACTGTTGCTGTGGCGGTCAGAGCTCAGTAAAACCTTAATCCACTTGACTGTTGATGGGTGGGGCTGGGTTCCCTCCCTGTTGGTTGTTTTGCCTGAGGCAACCCAACACTGGAGCCTACCCGTGCTGTTTGGTGGGGTTAATGGCAGACTCTGGGAGGGCTCACACCAAGGAGAACTTCCCAGAACCTCGGCTGCCAGTGTCCTTATCCCCACGGTGAAACAGAGCCACCACTCGCCTCTGCAGGAGACCCCCCAACACCAGCAGGTAGGTCTGGTTCAGTCTCCCCCAGGGTCACTGCTCCTTCCCCTGGGTCCCGATGCACACATTACTTTGTATGTGCCCTCCAAGAGTGGGGTCTCTGTTTCCCCCAGTCCTGTCAAAGTCCTGCAATCAATTCCCACTAGGCTTCAAAGTCTGATTCTCTAGGAATTCCTCCTCCCGTAGCCGGACCCCCAGGTTGGGAAGCCTGACGTGGGGCTCAGAACCTTCACTCCAGTGGGTGGACTTCTGTGGTATAAGTGTTCACCAGCCTGTGAGTCACCCACCCAGCAGTTATGGGATTTGATTTTACTCTGATTGCACCCCTCCTACCGTCTCACTGTGGCTTCTCCTCTGTCCTTGGACGTGGGGTATCCTCCTTGGTGAAGTCCAGGGTCTTCCTGTCAATGATTGTCCAGCAGCAAGTTGTGATTCTGGTGCTCTCGCAAGAGGGAGTGAGAGCACGTCCTTCTACTCCGCCATCTTGGTTAATCTAATGTGTTATTTTTGAAAACATAAGTTGGGATATCACAAAATGGACTTAGCCTGCAGAGGCTTACTTTCAACCAGAGAGCTCCATTTCCATGTTCCGCTTAACAGAACCCAAAATGATCTTCCTTCCCAAACCTCTTCCTTTTCCTGCACTATCTAAGAAAAAGTAACCACACTCTACATAGTTCCCTAAGCCAGAACCCTAGCAGCCATTTTTGCTTCTCTTTTCCCCTTCCCGCTCCATATCTAGTCACTGAGCACTTCTATTCTACCTCCCAGATGACCTCAGATCCTTTCCCTCCACTCCAATCTCTGCCACTGCCTTTAGTTTGAGCCCTCACTCCTCTCTTAGATGAATATAAAGTCTCTTAATGGGTTTTGTTGCTTCCATCAGTCCTACTTATTCTCAAGCGTGACCTCACTACAAACCACCTAATAGTGACTCCTTAACTTCACAACATTCAATGGCTCTCATGTTTCTGGGAAGAAAACCAAGCTCTTTACCCCAGCATCTACTTGGGGTTAATAGATCTAGCTTTGAATTTCAGGTTTAAGTACTTTGCAGCAGTGTGACCTCAGACTGTTGGGCTTTCTAAGCCTTTGTTTTCTCACCGTGCCTGAGGTCACTGAGGGCAGGACTATTTTTCACACACGGGTGCCTGGCATGTAGGAGGGACTAATCAATGTTGAATGAAGGGAAAGTATTTTAAAATCCACATCAAAAAATTGTTCCTCCTTAAAAAAAGAAAATCCTGATACACTATGCCACTTCCAACCAAATTTGACTTCGACCTTTATTTTCTGATGATCACAATAAGGTGCCTTTGGGGATCCACACAATCAGGGATCAAATCCTGGCCACACCCCTGAGCAATCATGTGACCTTGGGAACGTGACTTAGCGTCTGTAAAATCTGTAAAATGAAGGTTTCTGAGGATTTTGTTCCCGAGGGTTAAATGAGTACCTCACTTGGAACGGGGGCGGGCGCATAGTGTTTGCCAAATGTTAACTATCGTTATCATCTTCATCAAATCAAGACCGTGGTACTTCACTTTGTGACTCTCAAGTTTGTATGAGAAAATCGTGCTTTATGCGTTGTTGTTGGCTAAAGTAGGGAAACCTGGAAACTCCTGCCGTGGAAGAGAGCAACAGGCGAGAAAAGCGAGTTGCTGAATCCCAGCGCCTCAGAGGTGGGAGGGGGGAGTTTGGTCCCTAATTTGCTGATGAGGAAGTGGAGGGGTGACGTGTCCTCGAGTCTCATTCAAGACACAGCCACAGCTCTTTATTGAGAGTAGGACCAGGGCCCCGGGGGTTGCTATGGTTAAACTGTAGGCGGAAACTCTCTTTGGAAGGCAAGACAGGAGGAGCATTCAGTTATAAAAAACGGTCAAAAATTGGGGTGAAACTAAGTTCGTTGAGCAATACATCAAATGAGTCAACTGTGGACCCGGTGAAAGCGAGTTGCTAACTGAACTGGCATTTTACGAACAGGGGCTTTCTACAGAGCCCACTGACTCAGGACGGCTTCGATTAACAAACTCCCGCGGCGCTTCCCGCAGGACCGGAAAGCTCGGAGCGCGAGAGATGAATGGAAACCAGAGTCTGGGGCGCGCCGCTCGGGGGGCGGGGCAGCCGCGGGCGGGGGCGGGGCATTGTGAGTCACATGCCTGCGCTCTGAGGAGGGCGCGTGGAGGGAACTCTGGTCGTGATTGGTCCGTCGTAACCAGGTAACCGAAGGACACATTCCGGTAGGCAAGGGCCGGCCGGGCTAGCTACTTTCAGTCGGGAGGCGGCAGCGGAAGGAGGAGGAGCTCCGGCTGCGCTCTCTCCCTCAGTGGCTGCGCGTCTCAGCGCTTGTCTGGTTCCCAGCCCTTTTAAATAAGCGGGTCTGGTCACCGCCCTCACAGACTAGTTGGTTCCGGGGAGGCAGCGGCGGGGGTGCGGCCGGGGCCAGACCCCTGCCCGGGGCCCAGCGGCTGGGCAGGGGTGCGGCCGGGGCCGTACCCCTGCCCGGGGCCCCGGCGGCTGGGCGGACAGGAGAGCGGCGGGCGAAGTCGCGTCTGCATGTGCGGCACAGCCCCGGCATAGCCCGGGGCTGCCAGTGCCCGCCGCGCCATTGTTGGGGGAGGGGGCGGCTTCTGTGCTCGGCGGAGTCGGGGGACGAGCGGAGGCGGCGGCGGCGAGGAGTGAAGGCGCCCCATGGGGAACTCGCTGTGTTGTTGCCTGTCCCCCAATGCCAGCCCCAAGTCGGGCCGGCGCAGGGGGTCAGCGGAGCCGGACTGCGAGTCTGAGGTCTACAAGGCGGCGGCCGGGAATGCGGTGGCAGTAGCTCCGGCGGCGGCTACCGTGGAACCCGCCGAGTTGGATTTCGCAGGTGGCGAAGGCCACCACCTGCAGCACATCAGCGACCAGGAGATGCCCGAAGGTAAGAAGCGGCGGGCGCGCCTCGCCCCTCGCGGGGTCGGCGCCGTCTGCTCTCGGGCTTACCTCTGGCCTCCGCCGCCCCCAGGGTCCCCCGGGAGGGAGACGCCGCCTAGGGCTCCTTCTTGCCCGGAGTTGGCTCTCCCAGGGCTGGGCACCGGGGACGAAGGCTGGCTCTGCTTGGCGTCCCCACCCCTTATTCTTTACCAGTCGCGTCCGGCCAGTCTCCTTCCCTCTTCCCTACCCGAATGCCCAATTCTTTCCCCCGTTCCCATTTCCCAGCCCGGCCTGAGACCCTCCAATCCGCGGCCCTTCCTGTTCGTGGTTCTATTTAACATCTCGTGGGACTTAGCAGAGACTTTCTGGTGTAGTCTCTCTTTTCTTAATGCAAACTTAAATACTCTAACTTCGGCGTATCCATCCCGTCTCCCTATCCAGATGGTACCTAAGCGAAGGAACTAGGTAAGGGCCTGATGACAGATTTCTATTCCTTAAGGTAGTTGATACTCGAGACAATTAAGACAAACATTAGAGGATTTGTCATTTAAATTCAAAATAGAGATGGACAGAGTCAGTGTGGTGTTCTTAACTAAAATTCTTTGGATTTTAATGTTTTCAGTCGCCCTGATAGAAGCTACTTTATCCCTTCTAACTATAATTTGAACACGATAGGAAAGAAAATGGTGGGAGAGGGGCTTAAAATAACTGTGAACGGTGTGAAACGTTACTGCCACGGCTGCAGAGAATAGTTGTTGGGTTTTTTTTCTTTACCAAAGGAGACCCCATGGAGTTCTGATTACTTTTAAATTCCCACTTTGACACAAGTATGTCTTCAGTTGCACAGCCTTAACCGACTTCTTTTGCACGTTGCCTGTTCTAAGGGAGGGGTGAGGTGGTTCCTGAGACTGCTGGACAGAAGTTTCAAAGGAGAAAAAACAAATTCAGATTGTAATTTGTAATATAAAGGTTTGGGAGTTAACATACCACATCCATCCTGCAGAAAAATGTCTCCATGGCTCCCTCCTCCTCCGCCCCCCCCCCCAGTAGAATACTATTTAACTTTAGGAATGTTCAGGTAAAAGTTCTGTAGACTAAGTGGCTGGGGGTGGGTGTTGTCGGGGAGGAGAGGAGAGAGAGAAGAGAGGAAATGTTTGATTTTTGCCTCTAGAATTTTGGAAAGGGATGGCTCTAGGTTAAAAAAAAAAAAAATTCTGGGTAGCATAGTGGCACTTTAATAAAGACTGTTCTTTGAAGTATAAAACATTGTATCATAAAGATGTTAAAGCCCCACTGGCCCATTTGTTTCATTTAAATGCCAGAGATTATTTCATTATTTCATAGACGAAATGTCTTACAGCTCTTCTATTTAAATTTTAGTTGGGTTTATTTAATTTCTTTAAAAGTTAGAATAATGAAGCCTGTGGATTCACCCTTATGATGGACGTGGCTTTGTAAGTGGAAAGTACTCCCTTTTCAGAATCGTTAGATATTGTGAAAGAATGAACAAATTATGTGAATTAATTGTAGCTTTAAACACAAAGCATGTAAGTACTTGTGAAAACTGCTCTGCTTGTTGCTATAAGGTAAGCCTCTAAATGATTTTTAAAAACAGTTAGTAGTTGGCTAGTGTAGGATGAGAGACGAAAATTGGACCTTTATAGAATTCTTTTAAGATTTACAATGCATTTTCTTGTGTATTTCACTCGGCCCTTCCATCTACAAATAAGGCCCGTATATATTCTCCCTCTGTTGCCGATGAAGAAGCCAAGACTTAGAGATCTGAAATGACTGTGTAACACAGCTACTGAACAAAAGAGACAGACTTGGGAGGTGGTAGATATGCCAAATTCAGTTCTTGGGATGCTTAAGAAACTGTTTAGAGTGCACCTTATATTTTATTATAATTTATCCATAAGTTAGGCCTATCTCAGCATACTCCAGTTTTGATTATTGCCATTCCAGTTTATTGTACACAACTCAGAAGCAACATTTACCTCTCCATTCTCTGTCTGTACATACATTGCAATGGATATGAATAAAAGTAGAAGTCATGAAATAGCCTAAATTTATCAGTCAGGTAAACACGTTGATATAATTTAAAGAGTTTGTTCTGGTGAAATCCAATTGAAGCCGAGAATGCCCTGGACAGAGGGACATTAGGGGAAGCTGGTAAGCGGGCAGGTAAGGTACTAAGCATTTAGCATACGACTATGTATGATAAGGAAGGAGTGCTAAATCAGGAACTGGAAAAATAGAGTTCATGAGTACAGAATTTACCTTTTTATGTTTAACATGATTGTTAAAATTTCATTTCAATTTGTCTTTTTTGGGGGGGCATTCGATAAAGTGATAAGAGAAACCTCAATTTCAGCATTTGCCTATTAATTAAGTTTCCATAGAAACAAGGTCAGAACACCAAATATAAAGTACAGGCACATTGGAAGTTTGCTCTTCATGTCTTTATTTCAGACAATTTTGTATCAGTTTCCCTGGAAACTGAGAAATACCTACTCAGATATAAAACATTTTGGCTTTTCTACAGTGAAGAATTATTTGGTTACTTAGAGAAAATCGTACATAAATGATGCTCTGTCTTGTTCTTCAGAAACATTGGAGAAGAACATGATTTCTTCAAGCCATCTCAAAAAAGTAACTCCTAAGAACGTAGTATAGATTTCAGATAGACTCAAAAGAATTTTTTACTACTTTGTCTTTAACAGTATATCTAATATAACTGATGGTAGTGTCATAATAGAAAAGAAGATGCTACGGTCCTATTATCTGATTTTATTTTTATTCATCAACTTTTCATACAGCCTTTATGTTCTGACCTTAGGAGCTTTGCTAATTTTCTGGTGAAAGGTGCTCTCTCAAGTGACCCCTACCTCCCATCCCCCTGAAGAGTGGGTAGGGAAGGAATTGGCAATATGATGTGGAAAAACCTCTGAGCAACAGATCTTTCCTTTTTTTGGTGACAGTATTAATGAACATTTGATGTGAAAGATTGAGAAAACACAGAAAAGTCCTTCACTCACACTCAGAATATCCAGAATTTTTATTAATATTTTGGTGTTGATTCTTCCTGAACCTTTTGTATGCATATAAACATAACATTGTGTTTATTTTACAAAGATGGGATTGTTCTTTATGTGCCACTTTGTAACTTTTTGTTATAAAGAAAAGTAACGACATGAAGCTCCTGTAACCGTGCTGACACCTAGAGAGTGCTCCAGGGTGATGTATTTCCATGCAGCTGCGCATAGCTCTACAGCCTGCCTTTTACCAACTGTTTACTGGGCCATCGAATAACCTTGGAGCATAATTCATTTACCCAGCCTTTATGGTTGAGCATCTTTTATAATCCCATTATAATGCTTTAGTCAGGGGACACAGATAAAAACTGATGCATTGTATTGATACTTCCCTATAGCATTCTGATTGTACACTTTGTCTTACGACTTAATTAAATTCATAGGGTGAGTCATTTTGTAGTAAAGGTATTTTAACATTAAATGTTCTTTTTCCAAATTAAAGTTACCATTGATTTTTCACTGAACATTAGATTTCCTCTTTTAGGTTTTCGTGGTTCTTGGTAACCTGTCTTGTGTCTTTGATTCTGAGTAACTAAACTACTACTCTAAGAGATCTGAAATTAACTCTGGTCCTAGGTGACAGACACATCAAAAGACAGCATTAGAAGAAATCTTAGATGATGTGGGAAAATTGGGAAAACCTTAACTGGTTTTGGGTACACTGAAACATGATTATTAGGCACCATTCCAGAGGCAGGACAAACAGTGGTTAGACAAGACAAAACCCGTATCCTAACTCAGGTCCTTACTTTCTAGAGGTGCCTGGGGGCTGACGACACAAGAATAACATCAGGTAGTGAGAACACTAAGAAAGAAAATGAAGGTAATGGGCTGGGGAGGAGGACAGTTTTACAAGGGGTGGTTAAAGACAGCTTCTCTCCTTAAGCGACCCATGAGCAGTCCTAAGAGAGCCGTGTGAGGCTGTGGGAGAAGAGGCTTCTGTGCAGTTCCTAAGAAGGGAATATGCTTGATGCGTGCCAAGGACAGAAAGATGGGTGGCTGCAGCTGAGTGAATGAATGCCAGGAGGAATATGGGGGATTAAGACCTTGTATGCCTAGTGGGCCTTGACCAAAAAATATGAATTTTAGTCTAATTGTAATGGGAAACCATTGAAGGATTATATGCAGGGGAATGATGTTAATTCTTAGAAAAAGGGAAGGGGGGTAGAGAGGGCGGAGGGAGATCAGACCAGCTACTGTGTGAGAATAGACTGTAAGGGTGGAAGGAAGCAGAGAGGGAGACCAGTTAGGAGGCTGGTGCGGTAGCTCAGGTGAGAGCCAACAGTGGCTTGAACAAAAAAGCGATATTAATAAGGGTCTAAAATAGGCTGTAGTATATAGATTGCTCTTGCATTTCATTTGATTCTCACCATGTTCTGAGTTAGGTAGTGTAGGAATTCTTCTCTTAGGTATAAATTGAGTTGTCCAAGGTTTTAAAAATGAGTATTGATAGAGAGTAGGACTGTAAATTCCAAATGCATGGCATATAGGAACAGAATTTATTGTTGACATTATGTGAGCTTCTTTGGAATACTACCTTTTTTCTCAGCCTTTTTTGTTGTTGTTGTTTTAGTGTATTAAAGTAATAAAACTTAAGAGTTAAAACAGTAACACTGCGTAATGTGAAATGAAATGAAGGTAACTTGCAACCCAGAAAGGTTCTTAAAAGTCCAAGAAACTGAGTAAAGTGCTCTTTAGAAATATATAAAGCCAGGTGTACTTACCTATGTGTCACCTCTCAGTCATGATCACTGTAACACTGATTGAGGATTAAAATAAGGCAAAACTGAGAACCAGGGTAGAGGCAGGTACAGAAGCAGTTGGAAACCAGAGCTGGGAAGTTTGGAAGCCAGGATTGTCAGAAGCTAGGAAAGCAGGATCAAGGCTTGGGTGAGCAGTAGCCTGGCAGGTGCAGGAGCCTGCTGTGTACCCGCTGGTGAGGCAGCCCAGCTCAGGGCTGGCTGGCAGGAACTCCCTGACTGCGGTGGAAAGTGTGGACGCAAAGAGATGAAATCATCAGTTTACATGGTAATTGTAAAGATTGTAATGTTTGTATTATGAGCCATAAAACTAATACACTGCACAGTATAGGGATGCTAGGGCAGTTCAGTAAATGCAGTGGTTACCGTTAAGTAAACTGGTGCTCAGCAGTTGGCCCAGAAACTGCTGACATCTCCTGTTTATTTGGAATATATTGAAATCAATATGTCGATATTAATCGCTTTCTGAAATATGCTGCTTCTGTCAGATGCTTTCTTGGTCACTTCCCTCTCCCTCTAATATTTTAACAAGGACAAATCATTTATCGACAGTTTGATAGCATAGTTTTAACACTTTTAGCCTTCAGTAATGCATTTCATTTGTTCTAAGTTGCCTATGTTTTCACACTTTTAACAACTGCAATTGAGATGGATCTTAACAACTGGTAGAATCTTAGATTGGAGGAAAAACAGTACTCAGTGTCGGTGGTGTTTTACAGGTTTCCTCTGAGGAATGTTTACATGAAGACCGAGTTTAATTTTTTTTTAATCATACTTTTTCTACATCGACCTATCATGCTGTCAAATAAGTTGCAATTTAAATTGATAATACAAAAATGATGGGTCTTAAAATACAGTTTTAATCATAACCCCTAATCATGAGCTCAAGAATATTTCTCCTGGGTAAAACATTCTTAGAGGTTTCTAAAGAAATAACTTTCGGAAGAATCCATGTAATTTCCTGAATGCACAGTAATTCCCTGAAGTCTCTAAATTACTGTGTGTGCATGTGGTGGGGAGAGGGATGAGAGGGATGGTGGGTGGTAAAGCTTTGCTTAATAGTTGGCAGTCTTACCTTTGTGATAGTGAAGAGTGTGGTAGGTTTTATCATAGTCTCCTTAGGCTCTTGGGAAGATAGTTCATGGGAAGTGCAGAAATATTGTGTGTATGTATGAGTTTACTGTCTAATGGCTCACATGTCCATTCTATAAGATAGTGATGTGGTATTTTTCATTAGCAAAAAGTGCAAGTTATATAGAAAATTGTTAGTTATATAGGCTATAAACAAAAGATTAATATTTTCTGAAAACCTCATGCAAACTGACAGCAGTAGGGCCCTGGTGTTTACAGTACATTCAAATGATAGGCCAACTCACCAAAGTGGAAATAACACTGATAACTGTGGGAAAATGGTCAAACTGTGTAATCAGAAGAAATACAAATTAGATCTACAGTGAGGTTCCTCATTCATATCAGTAGGAATTTTTTTTTTTTTTTTCAAGTATCCAAAGCAAGGGTAGGAACTCAAAATGTCATGATTGGTAGCATTATACCCTAATGTGCCCCCCACCTTCTTTAGGAAGCAATTTAGCATTGTACATGGAGCCGTGAAAGTGATCTAACCTTTTGGCTTAGTCATTCCACTTCCGAAGATCTTTGCTAAGGAGATAAAACCATTATTTTAAAAAACTATGTACATAAAGATTTTCCTCATAATATTTTAAGAATAGAACTTTGTAAGCACCAATCCCCAGCAATAGGGGATTGGCTAAGTCCAGTATAGGAATAACACTTGATGGGCCAGTGTGTATTCATTAAACAATAAATATGCAACAGTGGGGTGGAGAGCGCTTGTTAGTAACAAGAAGACATAAATTGTACACTAATTAGAGCTTTTTTTAACGTATAAGAAAAGCAACTAAAAGTAACAGTTGTGAATCATTGTGTGTTAATGATTGTGAATGGTTGTGTGTAACTTTTAAACAGAGCATCGTTTTGTCTCATGCAGATTTTTGTTCATGATATTTGATAAAGGAATGAGCAAGTGACTTTTACCTTTCCCCACCTTTAGTGTGATCATCAGTACTGCTGATTAACCAGGTCTCCTTCAGTTGCAAGTTAAAAGAACATCACAGAGTTAAGCACTACTTGACCCAGGAGTTAAATGATCTCCTCAGTTCTGCTCTCCTCTGTTGATGTCTCCTGAAAAGCCTTTCCCCTCATGATAGCAAGGGGAGTGTCCAGCAGCTCAAGACTAGCTAAGGATCCTAGAGTACAGTTCTGCCTTTCTCTTTTCTTGGCAAGCCCCAGGACAGCTGTGATTGATTGGCCGTTCCTGGATCCTGTGCCTACCTTTGAACCCCCTAGGATAGAGTAGGGAGAGTGCCAGCTTTTTTCTGGTCACTTGGGCTAAGTTTACTTTTTTTTTTTTGCATGTTGTCATTTCTTTTATCCCAGCCTTCTTGACTTTTGTATTTAGATCTGTAGTAGCACATCTTGGTTTGGCGGCTGTGTGTGTGTGTGTGTGTGTGTGTGTGTGTGTGTGTGTGTGTGTGTTAAAGCTTGCTTCTCTTTGATTCTGGCACTTAATTTTCCTGGACTTCCATTGAAAATTGTTAAGTTTTACCATGCCATAGACACTGATAAATAAGACAGCTACTTTGCAAACATTTCTGCTTATTTTTTAGATTCAAATGTAGTCTATTTACTTTCTTTTTGGTATAGGTAAGTAGTCATGAATTCTTTCGGAAGCTATAGGTTAGAGGCAGCTGTGAAAGTCTCTGCCTGCCATTTTGTGTACAGCTGAAATAATTTATTTTCCCATTGTCTTAATTTTTCAAATATGTAGGAGAAAAAAACTTTAAAATAATTGTATGGGTCTTTTACATAAAAATGTTGAATAGAATATTTTCTCCAAAAGCAGCTTGATAAACTTCAAATTCAGTGAAGGAATTTTCATGAAGAACAAAGCAGTTGGTTTAGCTCTGTAAATTACTAGTGCTGGCAATGACATTAAAATGGATGGCTCAGATTCCTGTTAAAACGGGAAGTCCAAAATTACTGTTCGTGCCACATTCTTTCTGGGTGGGAAAAGGGGATTCTAGGTAGATACATTTGTGAAATGCTGGGTTAGACAGAATTCACTACTAGACTAATTAGTTTTTAATATATCAATGTGTGTATTCTTTGGATTCTCTAAGAGGCAGGGATATATTTGTATTTCACTTTGACCATCAAAGCCATCTTTCAAAAACAGATCAGTTATTATGTGGTTTGGGAAATAATTGCCTTAACCATTACTCTTTATCTGAATCTTGGTCCAGTTTCTTAAAAGATTGGTTAAATGGTTTGAGATGGACTTTGCTGAGGAAGTGTCATAGGGCTTTTATGTTTGTTTGTTTGTTTGAAACAACAACCGTACTATCCTGTGTGGTAGCTTGTGCTTGTTTTGTATTTCTGCCTAAATAGAAGACGCTATCCCACCTTGGTGCAAGGTGGGCTACAGGCAGACCCACCTTTTCGTGTAGGTATGGCCAAAATTTTTTTCTAGTAGCCCTATGATCTGCTCCAGAAAGTACTCTTATTGAAGCCCCAAATTAATCATGCAGCGTGGAATGAAGAAGTGAGTTTAGCTTTGGAAATAGAGGGCAAAGTTAAAAATCACTCTCATGGAAGTGTTCCTCTAGATTAGAACATTGAACTTTTATGTAGTCCTCTTAAATCTGCCATGATGAATAGCCCCCAGATAAACCACAGCCAATGAAATGAGTTCATTTGTTGAATGGAGTTAGAATTAGCCATTTGATTGTCTGAAGAACATTTGCCAAAAGCAACTCACTTCGTTTTGGCATATTTGATATATTGAGCTGGTATCTGACAGTAGTTGGCCACAGCATAACTTGCTTCTTGAGACTGTTCCTGGAATGTGCTAGTAATATCAGCTTTAAAAGAGGGTGACTGAATTTTTAATTGATAAATAGGAGGGGAGTCACATATATGATTCATCTAAAAATGGCATAGATTATTTAGGTGCAAGTTAAAGAAGTCTAAGACATAGCCATGGTTTTACTCCACATGTATGGAGAGTTTCTACAATTTTGCTGTTTCCCAATAGAATTTTTATATTGTGCCTTTACTAAAATTGCCTTTTTGTCATTACTAAAAGCTCTTCTCAAGACTATTAATAAGTGGTTTCAATCAATGTGTAGCTGTCTTTAAAATCATGTATTTTTCTACTCAACTAAATCACCACACCTTTTTCTCTTCTTCCTATACAGACTTAGCTTTGGAACCAAACCCTTCTGACCACCCAAGGGCAAGCACCATTTTTCCGAGCAAATCTCAAACAGATGGTAAGGCAATGCTTTTTTTTCCCTGAGAAAAAGAGTGAAAACTGTTTTTGTTTTGTGTATTATAGGAGGTATTTAGAAAAACTCTTACAGTGGTTTAAATGTTTCACTTTTTTATGTATTCACTTGTCTTATTTTAATATGTTGATGATACAGTTTCCTTTAGTTGTCAGTGTTTTAGGGAGGAGAACACTTAGACTATCTGTTTATACATTTTGCCACCTCTTTATCAACATAGTCAACTGGCCACATGATTTAGATGTGGTCTATTTCTCCATGCTACTTTGTCCTTTTCCCCTTGCTCCGAAGAGCACATATGTTAAAGACAAATGATAGGGTTTAGGTCACAGTTAGGTTTTCATTTGATCAAATCAGAAAAATCAGTTGTTATATGTGGGAATTGAGCCTTGTGATTTTGGCCCTGTTTTACACAGTGTTCAACCAGACGAGCCTATCTCACATCCAGATTTATGCTACTCAGAACTTTTAAGCTATTCAAAACTTTCTCATCCTAATGTAGTGCTGTGCCAGGGTAATAAGAGCAACATGCCATATGGGGTTTTCCAGAAGATTATCCTCAGCATGTGAAACTCATATAAATTTCCTGTGTCCTCCTTGTTTTAAGATGAGAATCAGAACCGTAGAATTTTTTGCACTCCTGCTTGCCTGCTTGTCTTCCTGAATGTTATGTTAAATCCTAGTTTATTTGCTAAAAAGCCATACGTGACCAAGTTTTTCAGTTGATTACGAGAGCAGGAATACAAGAAGTGAACATTCCATAATATTTAAAGTGATGCAGCACAATAAAAAACGGAGGTTTGGTTTTTTGTTGTTGTTGTTTTGCTTTTTGTTTTTTTCCGTTAGATCACTGGTTTTTATAAAAGGATATAACTCAGGAACAGCCAGATGGAAGAGATGCATAGGGCCAGGCATGGGGACAGGGCACAGAGCTTTGATGCCCTCTGCAAGGGTACTACATGCTCACCAACCTGGAAGCTCCTGGGGTTTCTAACTTGCATTTTTCTAGTGTGTGTACTTGAGCCACTCCTTTCTGGTTAGGATTGCTCTATTTCTCAGTTTCTTCCAGAGCCATGAGCTGCTCACATGTAGAGGGGCTCTGGAGACAGTAAAAGAAAAGCTGTCCCATGCCTGTCTCTCTCTTCAGCCTTAAGGAATCCGTGCCTGTGATGCCTGTCTGGAGTTAAAGGAGGCAATGTGCGCAAGAGTGTGGCCTAAGACCCTCTTCAGGCTTTTATTCTTCTGGCCTTTGTTGGAGCAAAACCGTTTTGTGTGCTGTAGATATGTTCATTTAGGTCAGCACACTCATTTTAAAATTTACGTTTAACATAGGTTACTTTCCAGTTGTGTATTTTTTCAGTAAGGTATTTGAGTAGGTTACCATTAAGTGGTTCAGGATGCTTCCAGAGATCCTGGTGCGTTCGGAGACGAGTGCCTGGCCAGAAACTGGTTCGTAGAGTTGTCATCTGTAGATTGTGGTAATTAAAGTAAGCTGTGTGTAAATGAAGACTTAGAAAATACTCCTGGCTAGTAGTTCAGCTATGCAGCAGGTACATTTTTTTATTAGCTAAGTTTCTCACCTGGCCTGATTTGCTTTGTCCTTTTCTTTTGTAAATGGGGAGTCTTTCATTTGTGCCTAATACAGAATATCTATTAGGTCAAAAAAGTGAAACTAAGTTTTTAGATTTTATTTATAGGACTCATCTTGCTGGGTGATTTAAATTATATATTTTGTTGGAAATTATTTTAAAAAATAGAATGGAATTCTATCTCATTGTGTTATTGGTAATCCATCAGATAATTAGTGACTACTTTTATTTTTCTATGGCATTTGTATCAGAATTCATCAGTTAATTTTTTTTATTCTTAGTGCGGGAAAAGAGGAGGAGCAACCATTTCAACCATGTAAGTAAACAGTTGAAAAGTTAAGAAATTAATAGTTTGAATTAAAAATATGTCTGCCATGATTCCTAAAAATATGATGGATCCAATACTGTTAGCATGGACCTCTTTTTTGTAGATTTTCTAAATCTCTATTTTCCTAATTATCAAATGGATTCAGGAAAGTCTTTGACTTAGTAGTGCCCATTTTTTAAGGGTTCTGACATTTACGTTAAATTTCACTAATACGGTTGTAGTATAAAGATCTGCCTTAAATTCTTTTGCCTTATTTTTTTGATCTTATTTTTTAACCAAAGTAATAAAAGTATAACAGGTAAGTTAATTTTTAGCACTGTCCATTGACTTCTTGTCATAGCAGGTGAAAGCTGAGCTTCTTCGCTCCACCATGACGTTATTTCCCTCCCTGTGTTCCCTCAACATGTATCAGTTTTTATTAAATCAGAATCAATGTTTACATTACTACGACTCTGCAAATATTGTGCATTGCTGAGCCATATAGTTCTCTGACTGTGCCTCCTCCTTGTACACCCTTCATTCTTTTTCTTAAATATTAATGAAATTGGAGCACTTCTGCACTTCTCTAGGATAACCCAATCCCCCTTTTCCTAGCCAACGTGATCTCACACAGCCAAATGCAGTAAGTAGCTCCCTGCCCGGTCTCCCTGCTTTCACATTCTTCATTTTTTCTGTGGAATTAATTTCCTGACTATATTCACTTGCCTGTTTTCTAACAGCTATTTTTTTCCCCAAATGTTTTAACATTTGTCACATGCCTATGAAAACTATTTTCCGTCTACTAAGCCACATCTGTTCCATTTTTTTCTTGGAGACACTTTGCCCCAATCTTTTGTCTTCCTACTCCCATATAGACTAGTGTTCCCCTAGGCCTGCTCTATGCCTCTTTTCCTGGGATATCTGTGTGAAGTCATCTGGGATCTCACATAACTCTGCTCTCTTATGTTGGATCCCCTATGTCCTAGATTCTGTTTCCCTCTTGTCTTGTTATACTTCCTTGTTTTACTGGAGCACATTTTCCTGGGAAAAGGGCACATGGGCAGAAAGTTTAGAGAGATCTAGCCTCTCTGAAACTCCTTCTATTTGATAAAGTATAGAATTCTCAGTTGAAACTAATTTTTGCCGTTCTAAAGACATTTCCCTCTCATCTTCTCATTTACACTGTTGCTCTTAAACCTGTTGACATTGTATGGTACATTGTACATTACCGATTTTAGTCATTTTCCCCCATCCCTTCCTTCTCGGGAACCTTTTAGTACCTTCCCTCTCCCTGGGATTTTGAAATTTCATAATTTGGTTTGGTATAGACCTTTTTTGTGTGTTTCTTTGATATTCTGTTTTTTTCTTCCAGGTTCCTATTATTCAGATGTTGGAAGTCTTAGACTTACCAGATCGCTAACTTTTTTCCCCTCCTGCTTTGCATTTTGTCTTTTTGTCCTGCTTCCTGGAGATTTCCTTGACTGTGCTCTAATCCTTCTATTGAATATATTGTTTTGTCTACCTTATTTTCAATTTATAGAGTTCTCTTATATCCTGTCATTCTTTTTTTCACTGATGCAATTTCAAGTTTTCATTTGCTCCTGAGTTTTTATCACTCCCATCAATTCCTTCTTCCCGTTTTGTTTTGTTTTTTTTTAAAGCGTCCTTATATTTTATTTTATTTATTTATTTTTTGGCTGCATTGGGTCTTGGTTTCTGCACGTGGGCTTTCTCTGGTTGCGGTGAGCTGGGCCTACTCTTTGCTGGGTGCGTGGGCTTCTCATTGCAGTGGCTTCTCTTGTTGCGGAGCACAGGCTCTAGGGCGTGCGGGCTTCAGTAGTTGCGGCTCATGGGCTCTAGAGCGCAGGCTCAGTAGTTGTGGCGCATGGGCTCAGTTGCTCTGTGGTATGTGGGATCTTTCTGGGCCAGGGCTCGAACCCGTGTCCCCTGCATTGGCAGGCGGATTCTTAACCACTGCGCCACCAGGGAAGTCCCATTCCTTCTTCCTGTTTTGATCTCTTACTTGTTGGGGGCTTCCCTCAAACGTGTGATGGTCCTTGGCTGTCTGTTAAGATCTAATTGGAAGCATCACTTGGACAACTCGTTAACTGATGGGCCTCACTGCAAGGATTTGGGGACCACGCCTCTGAACTCTGAGCCTGCCTTGGGTTCTGTAAGACAAACTGGTTTTCTTGTTCCTGTCCTAGTCAGCCTCTGTAGGTACCAAGGTTGTGCTTCCTCTGTTCTGCCATGTCAGTTACCACTCCTTTATCTAGTCTTTTCACCTTTCAAACATTAAAAATCATCTGCTGTTTATCCTGTCTTATGTATAGCTTTTTTAAAAAATGCCTTTAATTCTAATGAGATGATATCTGAAAGAAGGGGGAGAGGAAATAGATTTGTGGTCAGTCTACTCAAACTTAGATTTATTCTTTGAATATAGGTTCTGAGTTTGAAGTTTAATGCAATATAATTAACGATATTAATTCAGACAATATTTTTGATTATACCTATAATTAGAATATTATACTTTTCTACTAAGGCCTTGAGTATGAATTCTATTCAAACCACTCACCCTACCATATTGTCCATTAATGTGCAACATAGATGGAGTATTACAGACTTTTCAGTGAAAGTCATTGATTCTTAATAAACGTATCCAAAACTTGTGAAAAGGGGGAAGAAAAAAGTGAACTTCAGCTTTATTCTCTCTCTCTTTTTTTTTTTTTTTCATTTATATACTTTTATTTGGGAATGTTTAAATCAATACAGAGAAAACGAAATTTCAGAGACAATGAATATCATTAGTTTGGATATCATTACTTTATTATAAAAGAAACACGGAAATTATTTACAGGATGAAAGATTTCAGAACTTCAGTGGCAGCTTCACGTGATGCCATTGGGGGAACGGGCAGCTTCACGTGATGCCATTTCAATAGTGACTTATTTTAGTCGACATATTTTCCAAGAATGTCACCATCTCTAAATAAGAAATAATCCTTGTCATCTAGAACTACTTTGGTGCCTCCATATTCTGGGAGAAGAACTTTATCTCCAACTTTCACACTAACTGGTTGAATCTCTCCACCCTTTCCTTTAGAGCCTGATCCAACAGCTACTACCATTGCTTGCAATACTTTTCCTTGCGATTTTTCTGGAAGCATAATGCCTCCTTTGGTTACAACTTCGGGTGCACTTCTTTCAACTAATACTCGGTCAAAGAGGGGAAGAAACTTTCTAAATGCCTGTCCTGCCATGACTCGGGTTGCCGCACTTCGTACTCTCGCTCTCTCCAGCTTTATTCTTTTAATGGGTTAAAATCAGAGGCAGTAGGCACAATGGGAAGAGTCATTGGGTGGGGGCAGTATTTCAACAGGTACTTGACCTTTAATGATAAGCTTTGAGGGTTGTTACTTACTAGCCTCCTAGGTATGATTATTTTCTAGTCTTCACCATTAAACCTGCAGTCTACTAAGCAACCTTTCCCCTTATAAAGATTGTAAAAGTCCATGTATTTTGTCCTTAGTGCTGAATGAAGATAAATACTCTTCTTCAGTGACCAATTGAAATAATACCTATGAACATTAAACTGTCAGTAGTGTTTTTTGCTACTTGTTTTTTTTTTTTTTTGTATTTGCATTTTATACCCTTATGTGTGTCAGTGCAGTTTATTGAGGTTGTGAGCCAGCAATGGTAAAGCTTTAATCATAAGGGACAGTTATCTTAAATTTTCAAGCAAGATGAGAGGAAAGTAATCTGCTGGCAGCTAACATATCTAGGCTTTGCTCAGAGGCTTCAATTCTGCCATCCTTTAGTGAACACTAGATGCTGGAAAGTTTGAATAGTTTCAGGAGTAGGCCTGTGGAAGTGTTTCTTTTGTAGGATCGAGCCAGTAGACTGTAAGTTGCTGATACAACTTAAATGAGCCCCCATAGGATTATAGAGCACATCTAATTAAAAATTTTAAATGTTTTAGCAGTAATATTTCCAAAGACAAATCAATATACATTCATAATAGAAAAAAAAGTTTTTAATAGAGGAAAACAGGATAAATAGCACCCAAAGCTCTACCAACTAGTCTATATTTTGGTACATTTCCTTACTATTTTTATTCCCCTCATATATATAGATTTTTGGTCAGAATTGACTTTTATTACGTGTAGTGTATGTCATATTATACCCTAATAGTAGTGACCTTAAAAGATAACCTGCTTCGTTTAGAATCAAAGTATTTGAATGAGTGAATTTTCATTTTTCATGCTGTATCTGTTTTTTGAGATTCTAAAATTACACATTAACCAAATAGCTTAAGGACCATATCAGAGTTTTAGTTTAAAACATTTCTAGCTTGAAGGAGAAATTAGTCTTCCAAATAGTGATACTGTTTCAAATATGTTACATCTAGAACTTTTTGTTAATAAGGAATAAGTGGCTTTGCATAAAGCATCTGAAACAAGCAAAATGGTGTTTTATATATGCCATTTGGATATTTCTGATTATTGGATACTGGCAATTTTTATTTAAATGCTCTGTATTTTAAAAAGCATCAACTAGATTTTCTCCCTGCCTCACCTTTCATGTATTTGTGGAGGACATTGATGGGAGAGTGTGACAGCATGGTGAAAACTATTTTATATTAATAGGAGGAAGGAAGGCTCATCTGAATTAGTAAACAAACAAAAACCAAAACCAAAACCCAGCTTTAAAATTGTTCGTATTCTGTGGTATTAAAGAATGCTACTCTTCCTTCCAGTGGCTTTCAGTGATTGGGATTTGGTTATTGGCCTTACTTTAAGGAACAGAGTTGTCCTAACATAGTTTAGGCCATTTTAGTATTTGACTATTGCCGTGTTCATGGGCTCTTCACAAATAAATGGATACTTCTAAAGTGTTTTAAAGATAGTTCATTCTCTAGAGGGTCTCAAAAAGTTCTTTGTCACCTATCCAACACCACTGTAGATAAATTCTCACGAATTTGTATCTTTAGTAAGATTTACCTCCAGTTGTAACTGATCTTAAATAATTTCTCAAACACTTGTCGAATCCTAATTTGTCCCAGATTCTGTGCTCAGTAGCTGGAGGTAGGAGAAGAATCTTCCTAACCTGGAGAATCTTGTTTACTTAAGAGGGTGGTACTATGCAAGCAGCTGAGACCATGGAACAGTTGGTAAATTAGATGTGTGAGTGTGCAGAAAGTGAGAAGTTTTGTGGTGTGCCTGCTGGCAAAGGGATCCTAGAGGAAGATGGGGTCAAGCTTGCTGGGACAGGAGGAAGAAAAAGGCATTGCAGGCAGAGAGCAGCATGGGTGAGGCAGGAGTGTCAAATAACACGTAGAACAGAATTAGTACAATTTTGAAATGAATGGCAAGTATTCTCTGAGGTTCTCACTTGAGTAATGTACTGGCAGTCTTACTTAAACATGAAGTGAGAAGTTAAATTCTCAGAGTTGTTTTATCCGTTTTTTTTGGATGCGAGAGAATCTTTAAGCAGTACCTTTTTGTCCTCCAGATAAGGAAATTGAGGCCCAGAGAGACTTATGGCCCCCAGCTTTTTAGTGATAGAGCAGCCCTGGCATGCCCAGCCTCTGATTGGAAAACGTTTGTTTCGTCACACTGTCTCCTGAACTAATACATTTATTATTGGTGTTCATTTACTGCAGTGAAATGCTCCTACATCGGTATTACATAAAGCATTACGTTTTATTGTAGTAACTGAATAGAAATAGGAAATCTCAGCTGCATTTCATTGCTTAAGGAAAAAACCCTGAAATCTTATTCTAAACTTTTTACATTATTATAAAGGTAATTTATAATAGGTGCTTGCCAGGTTTGATTATAGGTACTATATCAAGGCAGCATTTTATAACCCATTTCTCAAAGCTCGTCTGTGGAAGTCAGAGTATAGAGGTTTCCCATAGAGCTGCACATGATATCACACTCAGGCAGTTCATGGAGTGTAAGAAAAATCTTAATGCTTTATCGTTTGACATTTTAACCGAGGAAAAACACACACTTGATAGGTTTAACTTACTGTGACATTTTCTTCTATTTCCCTTCCCCTTCAGGTATCTCCAGGGCAGCTTACTAAAAAGTATAGCTCATGCTCAACAATATTTCTAGATGACAGCACGGTCAGCCAGCCTAATCTTAGAACCACAGTAAAATGGTGAGTACAAGTAGGTTGCCAAGGGCTGAGTGACAGACCCCCTTATCGCTAAAAGCATCCTAGACATACATAAGTTCATTCATTTGAATTGTCCTTTTCAGTGATCAGGTTAAAAAACTGGTGTCAACTATAGATTGATTTCAAGGACCTAAATATGAATTTTCAGTTTCCATTTTAATCTTAGAGCGCATGATAGAAGGGAAAGCCAGTTAGCAAATAAGAAATCCCAGAAAAAGTATAAATCTTTATTTGACGCGTTTCTGTTGCTAAGCCATTGTTGAACACAGTGAGAAAGAGAGGTGCTTTTGATTGGCTGTTTCTAGAGACAATTATTACTGTATGAGTTGTAGTCCTCAAACAACGTGCACTACTTTGGAAGCTGCTCTTAGAAGAAGGAACAGCTTGTCCCCTGCTGGCACCAAAGCGAATCTGCATTTAAATTTAATTGGAGTTTGTCAGATTTATCCCACTGTGCTTTTTTTTTTTCCTGCACTCTTTCTGTATGAAATTTTACTTCTCCTTCCTGTCCCCCAAAGAGGGGGAGAATATATCAAACCAGTCTTAAGAAATACACACTCAAGCTTAATTTCTTTGTAGATGAAATTTGTTCAACTGAGGTTTTAACTTAATAGACACATTTAAGTTTTGTTTATATATATATATCTCCAACACACTGTATCAATCACAGCAGAGAACAATAAAAGAGGTGAGGTTTCGGAAACATGGCTGTGGTCAGGCTTATACTTAAGGAGACACGAACAGTGTCATGATGATGGAAACCATTCTTTAATTTCTGGGAGCACCTCATAGTCCACAATTGGAGATGCACTTTCAAAACACCCTAATGATGAACCTTTCAAGCTTATTTAAGAGAAAAAAACCAAACGGGATGCAGAGCTTCTTGCCTCCTCCCTCGCGGTTGTCCACGAAACATTAACATCTCCTTAGGATATGAATGTTGATTTTCCAGAACACAGTTTGGGAAATGCTATTTGAAAATATTAATGTCCTTATCCTTAATTTTATTTGTTGTCTTAATTTTATAAGCTAATTGTATTTTTAATTGGTTTTTAATGTGCCAGCTTTTTTTTTAGCTATTTAAATTATCAGTAACTTCTACTTTAATTAAAGACAGCAAGTTCACAGTCATAATAATGTAACTTTCCTCTTGTGCTTACAATAATAGTTGCAGTCAAGTCATGTTTCAGCAAAAATTGAGCCCCATCTCTAAAGTCCTGAGTTTGGGCACTTATCACATAATCACTGAATGTTTTTATTCAGCCAAGACACTGAATCTGTGGGTACAAAAACCACTCTACTTTGGCTAGAGTCGCAGCTTCTTTTGAATTCAAAAGAGTCTGATGTCCAGTATATAATTCAAAAGTACTTTGAAAGTAAACCTTGCTCAGGGACTTCCCTGGTGGTGTAGTGGTTTAAGAATCTGCCTGCCAACGCAGGGGACACAGGTTCGAGCCCTGGTCTGGGAAGATCCCACATGCCGCAGAGCAATTAAACCCGTGCGCCACAACTACTGAGCCTGTGCCATAGAGCCCGCGAGCCACAACTACTGAGCCCGTGTGCCACAACTACTGAAGCCCACGCACCTAGAGCCCGTGCCGTGCAACAAGAGAAGCCACCACAGTGAGAAGGCCGCGCACCACGACAAAGAGCAGCCCCCGCTCTTGGCAACTAGAGAAAGCCCGCGCGCAGTAACAAAGACCCCATGCAGCCCAAATTAAGTAAAATTAAATAAAATTAAAAAAAAAAAAAAAAGATTAACCTTGCTCAGACAAGAAGGTTTCATCCTTTTTTTTCCCGACCTAGTCTAATTTTTGGAAGTACAGTAAATTTTAATTTGCTCTCATGAAGTTTTAGAAATGATCATTCATCACATTCATTATTGGTGAAATAAAGGTTTACTGAGAAAATTAATAGGGCCAATTGGCTTTTAGGAATGATTTTGAAAATGTTTATCATGGGGTTACTTTTCAGTGGGGTAGTTGTTCTCAGTGGGGTAGGTGAGCCTTATTAGAATCACTTATGCAACTTTTCAAGATATATGTTTCTGGATGCACAAAGTCCACCCGCCTGCCCCCGCCTCCAAGACACAGTGTCTGTGTGTCTGTCTGTCTGTCTGTCTCTCTCTCACCCACGCACACACACCTGTTGACAAGATGGGGAATGATGTGAAGCATGATTATATGGACAAAAGCATCCCGAGTGATTCTCCGATCTTAACCCTAACTCATTCATCCCTAAACTTTGCTGCACGCTGCAGTCATCTGGGGCTCTTTAAAAACAGTCCTGATGCCCAAGTCATACCCAGTGCCGGTTAAATCAGAACATCTTGAAGCAGAAGCCAGGCAGTTTTTAAAGCTTCTCAGATGATCCCAGTGTGCAGCTGAGCTTGGGAGCCACTATTTGGTTAGAGGGCAGGAGAAAGAGAACTGCTTCTGATAATTAGTGGGACCTTAGGTAAGTCAGTTTTAAGCCTTGGTTCCCTTATCTGTAAAATGGGTTGTTTAATTAAATGTCATCTACGGTTCAGTGGTCCTTTCCATCATAAAACTTCTAATGCTGTGATTTTAAAATCAATTTGAAGATGAAACTTTGAAGCACTATAGAAGTATCCATCTTTGATGCTAACGGTGTTACAGGCCTTTATACAAGTGCTAAGATTCTATAGACCTATTCTAAAATTCAGATTTGCCTTCCCTCAATTATTTTGAGTTTCATTTTAGACACTGAGAACAAAGGGGAGCATATAACTTAACCAGAGAACCCCTTTGTTGCCTAATATACAACATCTGTGAATAACTTAGGAATATAGTAACTTAAAAAAGACTACCTAAGGACTTGTATCTATCTGTTCGTTAATACTTTATTTAAAATAATTTGGAAATACCTGTCATTAATAGGATACTGTGTAGTATTATGCTGTCTTATTAGCACTGCTTATTTCAGGATAGCTAGACCTATCATCAGTTTTGTGGCTATAAAATTTTGCTATTAAATTTTCTAATAATTATGTAAAAGTGATTTGAAATCATTTTGGTATAGAGCACTTTTATTATTTACTTTTAGGGAAATAATGGAAAACGGATGGGTAGGTGGATAGCGAACTAAATCAACTGAAATGCAGGGGCTAACAAAAAAACCACACACACACACACACACCCCCACACACAAACTACTATATGGCTTAAATTTAAGCATGTGTATATATAGATATAACTTGTACAGGACAGAAGGTTTTGTGGGTAGAAGGACAAATGACAGGGGACATATGTAATAATTTATATATTATAATAATCAACCAAAACATGCCTACTAACAGCATATCTAGCATTTTGGGTCTCCTAATTTTGCTAAAAGCTGAAGAACCTAAAACAAGGGGGAAAGCACCCATGTGGTACTGTTCTGAATTCGAGGATTTCGGGGCCACTGGGCCTCTGGAAGGTCTTCCCTCCTTGCTAACCCCTTTTTAAAAATGTCTTCAGGCCTGATATGATAAAAATCAGTGATGACAATGTATTTTTTTTCCTCCACAGTATGACTTTAGCAATATATTACCACATCAAGAACAGGTGAGCTCTTTTGAAACCTATCTTGTTATTCCAGCTAATTAATTTACAAGGTATCAAGTTTAGTGTTAGGTAATAACTATAGATGTTACTGGCATAAGCTTTTATTATTAGAGTGCTTTTATTACAATATAGAAGTGAATCATTTATTTTTCTCTTAGGACCCTTAATTCTTAGGTTACTGAGCATCCCAAAGAGTATTTGTTTATATGGGTTATATTGATAATTTACTGTATTAGAAATTGAAATTGAGAATTTAAAAAATTAAATTCATTGTATATTAAAACAGGGTGTGCCTTAGCACTACTGAAATTTTGAGCTAGATAATGCTTTGTTGTGGGGTGTCGTCCTGTGTGTTATAGGATATATAGCAGCACCCTTGGCCTCTACTCACTAGATGCCAGTAGCACCTTCTTCCCTCCACATTACGACAACCAAAACTGTCTCCAGCCATGGCCAGAAGTCCCCTGGGGGACGAAATCACCCCTGATTGGGAACCCCAGTGTTCAACATAAATCATTTTTTTTAATGAAAAATAACTATTTTCCACAACAAAAAATATTGAGAGAAAAGTATCTCCTCAATAGAAGACAGCTGATTCTCATATCTATTCTGTCTTCAGTCATTTGTTTTGAAGAAACAATATGAAGAAGATCCAGCCGCTTGCAGATATATAGTTGGAAAAAGATGTATTTTTAAAGCCTTCAGATAATTTGGTATATTCTTTGATACTGTACCAAAAGTCTGCATGTGCTAGTTTCTTAAATTAGTTAAAATGGAATTCTAAATCATATCAATGAACTTGTAATAAATACTATGTTAAATTAATACCCATTGATCTGTCATGCATACTGAGTAGATCTTTTTACCTGTACCTGACTTTATAATATTATACATTGGTCATTTGGAAAGTATTGGTTCACATTTCTTTAGACAGTGTCAAAAACTCACTTTTGTTAGTATCACCACCAGTCTTACCAGAAAAGTCTTTTAAGTGTTGAGAAGTTGTCAAGTTCACAATCGAAGGTAGAAGTTTTCCAAAACTCCTGATATTTTTAGCTTGATGGCTTGAATTTTATCATTGGCAACAAATAACTTTAGAGTTATTTTCCTTGAAGTGACAGGCTCACTTTGTTCATTTTTGAAAGAATGACTGTGTCAGTTGTACATTCAAATAACGATGGTGTTCGATGAAAAAAGTGTTTCAAATAAAGATGGTGTTCTATGAAAAAAATGACTTACCGCCAAGTCACAAGTGCTTTTCCTTAACACAGCCATATTTCAGTATGTAAAAGTGCTTAATGCATACTTTCCACTTATTCAGAATATTAAAAAGAAGGACCAAGGTTTAAGAACACTATTAATTTTTACTCTTTTATCAAGGATGTTCTTCAAGCAGATTTTTTAACTGCAAGTGGCAGTGAATAATTGAATGACTTCTAATTCAGTTTGGTACCACTGCCTTGATTCATGCTCAGAAACCAGCAGTTTTACCCACTTTTGCTTTTATACATCCATAGCAAATGTCACACAATGTGAAGGGCAGGTAGTGTCTTAGTATTCTTATAAAAGCAGTTTTGACCTCTTGGGCCTCCTGAAGGAGGGGATAGGGGAGAATCCCAGAGGCCTGCAGACCACATTTAGAGAACCGCTGTTCAAATGAGCGCAGTGTATTAGTGTGGTGAAATTTTAAATTAAAAAGCCTGGTTTCTTTTAAAATAAAAAGACAATTACATTTTTAACTCAAACTATTTAAAAGAGACAAGAAGAAATACACAATAAGGATATAAAGAACTAAAGAGAAAAAAACGGGAAAAAACCATGAATCTCATATTCACATTGATTGAAGTGAGAAGAATTTATTGCCCACCACCACTGCTTCATAAAATGTTCTTGCATATTCCAGTGTGAGGTTAGAGGGGTGAAAATATATTGGTTTACTAGCATTGCCTGTTAGGGAGGGTCAGTGCTTATAGAGGCAACTCTGGCTGGTTGTTGTAGAAAAGGTTTCACAGAACTTGATGTGCTGAGTAAAAATAGGTCAGGAAACCTTTCTAAGGGTGGAATCCAGGAGAAGAATTTATAAAACTGTTTGCTTCGTTGAAGGTTAAGCTTCCTCTACCCCTCTCTCTACTCCTAGCCGATATTTTACTAAGATAGTAAGTCCTGAATTAATTTTTTAAATGCACATTCTTATTTTATAGAGTTGCAGATAGATCCTTGGATATTTTTGATGAGAGATTACATCCACTCACAGTAAGTGTCAGTTTTATTGAAGTGGTATTTTTCTCTTATACAGTTGTGTTTATTTCATGCTGATTTGCTTTGAAATTAATTACTAGAAGAAAATTACTTCCTCCAGCTCGAAGTCAAATTCATCTTCCTTTAAGTCTTCTTCCCCACGCCATGTTGTGTCTAGTCATTTTCCCGAAGGCGTGTTGTATAAGGGGTTGATGGATATGAACCGAGTTGCACTTTGTGTGAATAGTGAGCAGGTAAGTAAACATACCCAAGTAACAGAAAATGTATCTTTTTAAAGGATGATGTTCCATAGCATCAAACAATATAAATATTTGTAAATAAACCTAATATGATAAGGCCTCTAAGAAGAAAATTAGAAAACTGTTTACATTTTAAACGAATTAAAATGACAAAGTTTTAAAATTCACTTCTCCGGGTGCTCTGTGGCCACACGTGGCTGGCGACTGCTGTACAGGACAGCACATTCTTAGAGCCTTATGGTTACAGGACACTGGAAATGTGTTTTCAAAGTTGACTACAGAAAAGTATGACATATGGTGATCAGCAAGACTTTTGAGCCTAAAAGTATTGGGTTGGCCAAAAAGTTTGTTTGGTTAGTGAATATATTGTTCAATAAAATGCTTGGTGAAAATGAAAACTGTGTCTTTTATTTTTACTTAAAACCAAATGAACTTTTTGGCCAACCCAATAGTTTACATTTGGTTAGAATTCTGTGGGGAGGAACGTGGAAATACATAAATTTTCTGCGGTTGTGCCTGTATTTTTCTTTAATGAATGGTGGTGAGTACTGGATCACTGTGGTATTTTAGGATCCCATTGTTTAGATTTAAAAGACTACAAGACATGTCACCCAATCAGAATTATTTTAAGGGGCACGTGGGCCCAAGTGTGAAGACTGCTATCTTAAGGGTACTTTTAAGTATTTTTCTTCCGTGGATACTTAAATTGCATTTTTTCTCCCTTCAGCGAGAAAAGATTCCAGAGGAATACTTCGAGCATGATCCTGAACACAAATTCATTTACGGATTTGTTCATACTCTTTCTAGTGCCGCACAGCTAACTGCTGAAGGTGCAGTAGTAACTTTGGTAAGATATTTTTTCTTTCATAAAGCATCTGTAGAAATTTCTGTCTTGTACACATGGTATGGTCCTGTTTTTCCCAAATGAAAGTAGGTTCCTGAAACGATCATTAGAACTTTATTAAGAGAAACCTATCAAAAGAAAGTAAAGTATACACATTTGAGCTTTAATCATCATTATGATTTAAAACGTTGCCATTGCTTTTCTCATCACAAAACAATTGCTATTAAAGGCAGCAGGAGAGATTTCTGGTTTCTCCTTCCACACCTGAGGGGACACACGCACGCACAGTGCACACACGCACACACAGACGACGCGTGTGGTGGTGGTGGGGCGGGGCAATCACTGAGCGCTCTGGTCCACAGGCAGAAACAGGTTCCGGGCAGTTTGAAGCTGAGTCCCAGACTGCACTGCCTAGGCAGTTCTGATGTGTGTCCTGACTGAGAACTACTGCCCTCAGTTCTCTGTTCCTTGGATAATGGATAATGGTGTTAACCATCCCTGCTGTCCTCTTATTGCCTGCATGTGAAGTTGCCCAGGACTAGGGTGCCAGTAGGACTTCAGAAGGCTTTACTCTAGTTAGCCTGCTAAGCTACAGCTGTGTAAGGACCTTTTTGTCATCCATTCCTAATTCCTATGGTAAGATTTTATCATTTGAATAATAAATCATATTCAAGTGAGAGGTAGTTGGGATTGTTTTACTCCTCCCTATAGCAAACCTGTAGGGGGGAAAGTCAGCTGCGTGGTCTGCAGGGAAGGAATACTTAGGCCACTCACTGCCTGCTCCTATCAAGGCAGAATTTAGGACAGGAGGCTTGTCCTTTTGAAAAGAGACCCCTCAGTGGGTACTGGATCAGACACAGGCCTTTTCTTGGCGCTACAGGCCACTTGGAGTGCTTAGCACATGCTTGAGAGAGGCAGGAATGGTGCTTGCATATGGAGAGCTAGGAAATGCAGGAAGGAGAGTATTTGGGTTGGAAGAGGGGCATTTCTTTGTAGCCAAGTTAAGCTTGATGTACCTGCGAGACAGCAGAATGGCAGTGTCTAGTAATCATTTGAATATATGGGATTGGAGCATGAATCTGAGCTAGAGGGAGGGAATTAAGTGTAGCTGTTCAAATGCAGAGAAAGTATGTAAAATAAAAAGTGGGTAGAAGATAGATCCTACTAGGGACTGTCAGCACTTAAGGGACAGATCCCCAGAGGAGTGGCTACAGTGGTAGGAAACCCAGCAGAGAACCCTAAGAGACACCAGGAGAGGTTCAAGAAGGAGAGTATGGTCCAAACGCTAAATGCTACCAAGAAGTTGCTCATGTCATAAATACCATGTCACTGAATACCTACTCTGTGTCACTTTTCTACATGTGGGGGGTGGAGGAGAGAACAAGTTGGATAAATAAAGTTCTCGCCTTTATGGAGCAAGTGTGGAAGACGTAAATTTTTTTTTTTTTTTTTTTTTTTAATCGGAGTACAGTTGATTTACAGTGTTGTGTTAGTTTCAGGTGTATAGCAAAGTATAAGTGTTTTTTTTTTAATGAGTGTTTTTTAAAAGATGACTATTTCAAGTAGTGGTAAAAACCATGAAGAGAAAGCAAGGTAAAGGGATAAAGTGATTAGAGGGGCTTACTAGAAAGCTCAGGAAGAGCCTCTTTAAAGAGGTAATGTTTGAACCCAGGACCTGGCTGAACTGAGGAAGATCAGGTACGCTGGCATTACGGGCAGAGGGGACAAGTGCAAGGCTCTGAGACAGGAACTTGTTCTGTGTGTTCAAGGAAAAGCAAGGTGGCCATTGTGATCCGAGCGGGGAATGAGGGAAAGAGCATAGGTGATGAGGTCACGGAAGGACAAGGCCGTACCGCACAGGGCCTCGTAACTTGCAGGCCACGGGAAGAAGGTATTTGTTTGATGGGAAGCCTCTGGCAGATCTGGAGCAGGCGCATAAAGTACTCTTAATTTAAGAGGCTCTCCTGGCTGCTTTGGGGAGAACAGACTGTAGTCTGTTGGGAGGCAGAGAAGTTAGGCAGTGGCAGCGATACAAGTCAGAAGTGACAGACAGAAAAGCGGTCAGGGTACCAGTGAAGGTAGAGATAACAAGAAGTCCTAACAGATTGGAGCAGGATACACTCAAGTGCAGGTTTTTGGTCTCAGCGACTGGGCGTGTGGCAGTGCTCTTTCATTTATGAGGGAAGGCCTGGGGAGTGGAGCTCTGGGACGAAGAGCTCTGGGTTGTTTGTGTGAAGGCACCGGTGACCACGGCAAGAGTAGTCTCTGTAGAGTGGTAGCAGCAGGAGGCTGACTGAAGTGGGTTAAGGAGAGGATGGGAGATGAGGAGCTGGCCTCAGGCCTGAGGACGCCGTCTAGGGGCAGTGGGGGACAGGCTGGGGACATGGAAGCATTCACACTGGAGGAAGCCTCTGACAGGGAGAAGTTGTTCAAAAGGAGACTAACTGTGGGCACAGTGCTCTGCAGAAGTGAGGTGGGATCAACTTCATTCATAGGAGAGTTAGCTTCAGTGAAAAGAAAGAAATCTCGCTTCCTCCGAGACAGGAGGGCAAGTGGGATAAATGAATATCAGCACGTGTACCAAGTTTGCCAGTACAAAGGTGAGAGGAAGTTGAGAGATTGCCAGTGTCGTTTCAGTGCCTCTGATGAGTCCCATAAAGTAGAGAGTTGAACCTTGCGGGGAGAGTCGTTCTTAGGGTACTAGAGAGTGCTGAGTTCTTTGGGGAATGGGAGCCGAATTTCACTAAGAACATATAATCTCAATACCCGTGTTTGAAAACACAGTAGAGTTTGGAGGGCATGGGCGAATCTGAGCTGTCAATCTGATAACCCTTCAGAGAGTAAACAGACTCTTTCAAACTGGACATTTTTCTTTTTGTCAAATGGCATATACACTCTTCTACAGAGGTAACAACAAATCACAGCTTACCTCTCTAATCTTTGCTCAGCTGTTAACTCCATCCAGTTCTTTGTAGGGTAGACATTTGATACATGTAAAAGAAACCGTGAAATCATCTCACAAACCGGCAGGTTTAGAGGAGCCCCAGGGATACAGACACAGGCAGGTCTTCCCACCTTAAAACCAAAAGAATTGACTAAGCTGCAGATTATGTAAGACAGAAATGAATAATGAAATGATAATGGAGATGTGAAAAATTGGGGCTATGAAAAGGACTACCCTTTGTATGCATGTGTGTTCCTTCAAAAGGCACTAAAATATGGGAATACTTGACAGTTGTAAAGCCCCTTTGTACTGCCTGTCCTGCTGTGCCACGCAGCAGCCACTGGGAGGCTCTCTTGACCACCAGTTTTTATCTTCAAGTTCATGCCACAAAAGGACTGGTGACTGACTCTGAAGAGAAGGTAAAGATGTGCTCAGTCTTACCAGAATTTTACACACTCAAGCGTTATGTAAAATCGCCATGCAACCACCACCAGTCTTGTAGTTAACATTGCACGTGATAGGCACTCAAGCATTTACTGAACAGTTGAAGTCGACACTGGGCTGTATGTGCTGCCCTTGACAAGTGGGAAGGTAATAATACAATGCGTGTCTTTAGAATGCCCTTTGCTGAGATGTCCTTTCATTCCTGTGACCAAAATTGGGTTGGAAATTCACACGGGCAGGGCAGAGTAGAAATATCAGACTCACAGAAATATCTGACTTACAACTGTGACCTGGCCTCTGGCCTTGGCTTGGCTGAGCAAAGTCTTTGTAGAACCTAGGAATAAAAGGGGTGTCAAAAAGAGATGAAATCTGTCATTCCTAACAATTCTTATCACAGCACTTAAACTGAACGAAAATCAAAGATCAGTGCTCTACTTTTGCAGGTTTACTTAGAAAGGCTTTTAACTTATGCTGAGATCGACATTTGCCCCACTAACTGGAAAAGAATTGTTTTGGGAGCCATTCTTCTTGCCTCCGAGTTTTGGGACGATCGGGCTGTATGGAATGTGGACGACTGCCAGATCCTCAAGGACGTTACAGTTGAGGACATGTGAGTTTGTAAGGTTACCGTGAACTTTCTAACCATTTTCCAATACCTCATTTGCTCTCATAAAGTTTACATTTTTAAGAAATGTTACATTTTAAGAAAGGTTACCTTGTGCAGAGAGCTGAAATAGACATAAAATTACAGCCTTCTTTCTATCTAGCTGTAGTATAACAATTTGTATTTCCCCTCATTCATTGGTAGGTCTTGATGTGTTATTGTTGTAATATTCTGCTTGAGAAATTGAAATTATTTTTCTGGTGGTTTTTGCCAAACATTTTACAAGCTCACTACCAGAGCAACATGGTACAGTAAGTAACTTGACAGCTTTCTTAAAGCTGTCTACCAGGTCCAGTCCATTTTTAAGGGGCACATGCCTGGTCTTTGAAGCAAGTGGCCACTGTTAAGGTCTTAGGGCCTCTAGACTACTGACAGGTTATAATTTCAACCTGAGTCACACATTGTGTATTTGCTTTTGCTGGTCTTTTTCTCCTTTTTATCTGAGGTTCTGTTGTTACAGAAACTATGATGTACAGGTAGCCACATATAAAGGTTTCAGATCCCTGTGTTCCTGTCTCCTCCCCTAAAGTCTGCTGAGCTAGGAAACACCTACCTCTCAGGTCGTCCGGGAAGCATCCCTGGGGCCTCACCCAGGGCACTCAGCAAACACAGCGGCACTTTGTGGGGCCTTGAGTTAACTAGGCAGGTTCTCCTCACAGATGGCACGCTCACATTGGCATGAAACGCCAGGCTTCCAATCTGGCTCTGGTGAAGGGCCCCAAGGGTGGGAAGCAGGATGAGCCAGAGAGGTAATTCCAGCAGACTCTCGAAGTGCCCGCTTGACAGTGAACCTGTCTTTGTGGGTGGCATTCAGGAAAATGTGAAAGGACACCTCTTGATTATATTGGACAGCAGCGGCCGATCAAGATGGCAGGCAGGGGCAAGAGTTTGTTTTTGTTACCTTTGCCCCTTACCCTAGATAATTCACAATTACCAAAGTGCATATTTACAGCTGAAGCGAGGAAAGCTGTGACTAAGAGAAGGGACCAGTGACTGTCAGTAGCTGTCAAAGTGGCTTTTGGTGAAAATGCCCACTTTGGTGATCATGTAAACCAGGTGGTCGTGGTGATATTGCTGGTAGCAATCTTAGCAAACAGTGGAACAGCAGATAATGAATTTGAAATGAATAGAAGTACTTTTGGAAGTTGCAGAAACTAAAGTGACGTTGACCAACACTATCATCAGTCTTTGAACTGGTCCCTTGAAGGAAGGAAAATTTGTAATCGTGAACACCATCCCTGCCATGATGGCAGCTGAAATTTTCTCAGAATCTGCAGCTGAGCTGACTGGGGCTCTGGTTCCAGGTACAACATCCGAGAACATGCAGGGAAACGTGTGGGTGTTCATAGACATTGAGCCCAGGAGCATTGGCGGCACTGTCCAGCTATGAAGAAACTAATTCTAAACAACGCTTTTCTGTGTAGAACGGAGAATCACCAGGAGTTATGTTTATAATAGGCTGCTTTTGTTTATGATCTTTGGGAGTTGGAAAGCATTACAACAAAGTGTTTAATACACATTTGTTTCATCCCTCTGCTGTTGACTACTATTTGTAATGGTCTCATTTTGAGTCTGAATTGAAAAATTGCTGTCTATCAGCTTTTCCTTAAAACTTTCTAACATCTCTGTGTCTTGTTAAATATATATTTCCCTTCAAAAGAGTAAGTTAAACTGAGCAGCTGCTGTTCAGACAGTTTGCTGCGCCTGTAAGTGGTAGGCTCTTCAGCCACCTAGCCATTTACAAACAGCAAAAAACACAGAAGATGCATATTCTGTAGGCATAATGCTTTTCTTCAGTGATTAAAGCTCTATTAATAGACATGTTAATCCTATGAAGTACTGTATTTCCACACAATTAAAATGTATTAGTGGAGAAAATATAAAAGGGATAGTGAAGTGCATTTATTCCTGTAGTAAATTAAGTCCTGATTAGCTGATTATCAAAACATTATCTGATTTACATTTCTATAGACTTCTGGCCGTATGAACAGGAAATTAATTTTGGAAGTAGGTTCAGTTAGGTTTAAAGTTCAACAAATGAGAAACCTCATTTCTGCTCATACTCTGCTCTCCATACAGGAGAACATGGAGCATTTGTTGATTTATCCAATGGATAAAATATTAACACTTGAAAACCAAGAAACCAAATGTATTGTAAAATAAGCCACTTGCATGTTTGTTTGGGTATTTATCATTTTTATCTAATCAACTCTCTAAAGTGATTGCTGTGAAAAGTGGTAAGATTTACTCTAACTTTATATTTATTTACTTAAACATTTGGCAAGCAAATGGCTGGATATGGTCATATAGCAGAAGCCTGCTCCCAGCACTCTACTTTCCCACTTCATTGAATTCGCCCTCTGTGGGCGTGTGCAGTCTGTCCTGGCAAGGGGCGGTAGGTCTGAACATTCTGGGCTGCTCTCCTAACACCGGGGGCAACAACTGCTCTATCAGAGGTCGTATCGTAAAGTGGGTTTAGTCTAGCTGAGACATAATCTTACTGCCTTCCTAAGCTTAAAAAGTGCATCCTGTCCTGTCATGGTGACGACAACTCACCCTAGTAAGGTTTTAAGGTGAACAGAAACTTGCATTATGCCCTTTGACACAGCCCCATGCACGGGGTGGGGGTGGGGGTGGGGGGATTCCCTTTCCCATCGAATGTAGCTTATTTATTTATTTACTTGAGATGAATCCTTGTTGCCTCAAGAGTTTTCCCCCCTCAGAGATAATAGCAGTGGCTCTCGATGGATCCATTTGTTGCCGTGGTGATGTGCCCACTCCTTTTGTTGGCTCGTCTCTACTTCAGTAAGCCCCTTCCTGTCATCAGCCCGGTGAAAATGTCTGCAAGTTCTTCAGAGCTAATAAACAGCATACATCATTCCTTTCAACTGATCACTAGAGCGGGGCCTCGTGAGTGAGTGTGGAGCATGAATCGTACAGCTGCACTAATGGAACTCTGAAGAATGAGCCCCTGAGTCAGCAGCATGAGTGCATAAGAGGGCCATGACCTCTTCCCCCTTGTCCCAGACTCAAAGTGCTGGGACGCAGAAAGGACCACAAATAGCTGTACCTTGTTTGCACATTAGGGTATTAATCCAGCTGGGTAGCCATTATTGGTTTCAAAACAGTATTTAGAGCCATCCTAGTAGCTCAGAAGGGTATTTTTGAAGATAGCCCAGTTGACTAAAATTGTCCTGTGTTGGTTTTGTCTTCTCCTCCTCCCCCAGGAATGAGATGGAAAGGCACTTCGTGGAGCTACTTCAGTTTAATATTAATGTTCCTTTCAGTGTGTATGCCAAATACTACTTTGACCTTCGCTCCTTAGCAGATGACAACAACCTGAATGTTCTATTCACTCCTCTTAGCAAAGAAAGAGCACAGAACTTAGAGGTAAGGCTGTGAAATCACTAACTGGGGTTTTCTGTCAGCCACCGAAGCCACACCTGTAGCTAAATTATATTAAGCAGTGATTAGGAAAATGGAAAGCTGTTAACAGTTTGAAGAGCTTATTGACCCGTTGGCATCATATTTCCTGTGTCTTTTATGGTTTATACAGGGATCCCACATTATAAAAAAAAAAATTGTCTCTTCTGTAACCATAATTCAGAATACTTTCAATCATATTTAATCTGTTCTTAATGGTTTTCCATTTGAACCTCTACACTTACATATAACCATACATGAATAATTTCTTAAAATTGTATCCCTAATCAGATGTACCTACAGAATCTACTTACCACTCTTAACTGTCTGTTTTTTTTTTAATAATTGATGTTTTGGACTATTTCTACTGTCTTGATATTTTTAATAAATAAATAAATGTATTTATTTATTTATGGCTGCATTGGGTCTTCGCTGCTGCACGCGGGCTTTCTCTAGCTGCGGCGGGCGGGGGCTGCTCTTCATTGCGGTGCGCAGGCTTCTCATTGCAGTGGCTGCCCTTGTTGCAGAGCACGGGCTCTAGAGCGCAGGGTCAGTAGTTGTGGCGCACGGGCTTAGTTGCTCCTCGGCATGTGGGATCTTCCCGGACCAGGGCCCAAATCCGTGTCCCCTGCATTGGCAGGCGGATTCTTAACCACTGCGCCACCAGGGAATTCCCTCTTAACTGTTTTTTACTCAGCTTGCAGTTCGTGTGTGTGTGTGTGTGTGTGTATGTGTGTGTGTGTGTGTGTGTGTGTGTGTATCACAGTTCAGTCCCATGAGTTTATTAGACAAAGCATCCGTGGCTAACCTGAGAGACCTATACTTGGAAGGTATAATGTGGATTCAGATACTGGATGTAGAAAGTACATGAGTTTTTAATATAAATGGTAACGTACATGGAACAACGTAATACTTATGGCTTATGATTTTTGGTGGGTATACAGCAAAATTCACAACTGAAATGAACACATTTAAAATTGATACTTTCTGTGGTACCTTGGTGGTACTTTAGAATAAGATGTTTTTCTACCATAATTTATGTGCAAGTGAAATAGCACCTTTCAGCGCTTGTCATTAGACCTCTCCTACCTTCAGCACATACCTACCTGATTAAAATTTTCTTAGAGTATGTAATAACTAATGAAAACTGAAGAGAAGTTGAATAGCTGAGTAAACACTGATTTTGCCCAAGTGTATGTCCATTACGTTTAAGGATCACGTGTGTAGGTAACAGATGATATTGCTATTAGGAGCCTATCATTAGGAAGCCAATTTTTAAGTAACTCTAAGTTATTAGGGCAAGTTACCCCTTGCCCCAGCAATCTAATCATAGCCCTTAAAGGTTATTACCTTAGGGAACTGTCAGTTAGTGTAGATATCAGCTATCCAAAGTAGCAGTAACTATGAACTATCTAAACGAATGGAGATGTGTGGCTTATCAATGATGCTTTTTTTGTTTTTTTAAGGTCCGAACATTTTTTTCCCCCCCTAATTATACCTATGTTCTACCTGATTGACTTTCCTAGGCCATTTCCAGATTGTGTGACGACAAATACAAAGACGTGTGTAGAGCTGCTATGAGAAGGTCTTTCAGCGCTGATCATTTCATTGGTATTCGGCGCTCCAATGCCATCCTCTCTTAAGGGAGAAGTGAGGGGTTGTAACATCATAAACCCCTCGAAACAAAGACTGGAGAAATATCACCTCTCCTGCTCAGAAACCAGCAAAGTTAGTATTTTCACCTTAAAGAAAGACATTGAATTCAAGAGACTCATGGACAAGCGAAGATTATGCTCATAGGAAAGAACGGGACCTCGTCAATGTAACACGCTCTTCTGTCCTTTTTATTGTAAACAGAGTTACAAAAACCACTCCAAAGCTAAAAGCTCCCAATCCACGCACAGATATCTGCTCCCAATCCATGCACAGATATCTGATAGCTGTGAGCTATGTGAGGTGTTTTAATTAATAGTTTAAATTTTTAGACTTTAAAGACACTAGCTATATAACTTCTATGTTTTTCTTACCTCACTGTCCCATACTGCTGCATATTCCTTTAGAATCAGTGCAGTATTACCATCAAAAAATGGGACTCCAAAAAAAAAAAAAAGTAAAAAAACAAAAAAAGAAAAAAAACCAAAAAAACAAAAAAAAAAACAAAAAAGAAAAAAAAACAAAAAAAAACAAAAAAGAAAAAAAACACAAAAAAAAAAACAAAAAAAAAACATGGGACTCCTAACAACTCATAAAGCCAAACTTCGGAACAGACTGTGTTGTAGCATCGTTAGGTTTTGCAGGGTTCTTCCTCCCTACTATATCATTGAAGCTGCTAGTCATTATTGGCAATCAATTTAAACCAAAAAGCTGCTGAATAACACATGTCATCCAAATTCTTTGCAGGCAGTACTTATTAGCATATTAGCATGTTTGCGATCATAAACAGAGAAAGTAGGTTATTTCCTTCTATTGGGTCCGTGCTGCATTTCTTGTTAACTATAATGGTGCTTCTGATTTTGTGATGATTTTCCTCTTTGTTATGTACTTGTGTTAAAGGATATTTTCATAATTCCAGCCAACATGGTGGTCCAGTAATTAACAAGCCGGTGATGAAATAGAAGGTGTCCCAAAAGTCTTAGAACAATTTTAAGCTTTAATATAGTGTGCTTGGATACTCCAGAACAGTGTCGCAGAAGTATAAATGCTAGACTGGCAAAACATCACTTGAAACTTTAATCGAATTTCTTCTAAACTCATTTACTTTTGTACATTTTAAACATTAAGCTTTTATTTTTTTATTTTTTATTTTTTTAAATGAATTAATTTATTTAATGGCGTGTTGGGTCGTTTCTGTGTGAGGGCTTTCTCTAGTTGTGGCAAGCGGGGGCCACTCTTCATCGCGGTGCGCGGGCCTCTCACTGTCGCAGGCTCTCTTGTTGGGGACACAGGTTCGAGCCCTGGCTTGGGAAGGCCCGTGAGCCACAATTACTGAGCCTGCGCGTCTGGAGCCTGTGCTCCGCAACAAGAGAGGCCGCGATAATGAGAGGCCCGCGCACCGCGATGAAGAGTGGCCCCCGCTTGCCACAACTAGAGAAAGCCCTCGCACAGAAACGAAGACCCAACACAGCCATAAATAAATAAATACATAAATTTTAAAAAATAAAAAATAAAACAATAAACGCTTAACGTTTAAAATTTACAAAACTAAATGAGTTTAGAAGAAATTCGATTAAACTTTCAAATGATGTTTCGTAAGTTTGTGGCATTTATACTTCTACAAGTATCAAAGCTTAAAATTGCACTAAGACTTGAGGGGATACCTCCCCTCCTCTTTTTAAAATAGTCCTTTGCAAGGCTGGGCTGCTTACCTGCTTGATCACCTAAGTTTCTTTTTTCTAGATTTGGTGAAGGAATTATGAACAACAGTGTTAATTCACATGTAATAAATTGAAAAGAACTGGACCCTAGTAGTAGTGACAGGAGAGTAAGTGATACGAAACAGCTTTTCTATCCTGTGTGTTAACCTGGCTGTAGGTGTCTCACTTCAAGTTCTATGTAAGAGGAAACATATAAACCTTAGGAACCCTTACCTCAGGCTTTAAAAGGCAGGGAGGTCCAGTAATCAGTCTTTTTGGAGATTGGTAACGATGTCACCTAAACTTGAAATATTAAAAAAAAAAAAAAAAAAAAGTGTTCTCAACTATGTGAAATCTTTCTCCTCCTACCTTCTCAAATGTAATCCTAGGAATTTTGCCTGTAAACAAAGCATTTCTGGGCCAGAAGTACTTTCTCTCTTTATAGCAAGGCTTCACATTATACTGAGTGCTGCAGGTTCCATCATTTTTAAGGGACAGAGACATAAATGATAAATTATGGTATATAAAATACTACAATCTACCACCTCAAAAAATATTGTTTATGGAGTTTGGAGCTTGGAAATTCAAGTACTGATTGCAGTTTTATTTTGAAAAGAATGCTACAACTTATGTGGTTTTTCTTCCTCATGTTTATATTAAAAGAAAAGCTAATAAACTCTGTTTTAATTAAAATATATGGCTACTGTGTTTGTAACACTTCTCACTGTTCACATAACATTACAACTCTGCCTAACTCAAATGTTTTCAGTCAGCTCTGATAGTCGGGCCTTAAAGCATTTTCCAACTAACCATTCATAAGTTGTTTTGACCCCTGCCTTTAGTTAAGATGTAGACATTTATTTCTTCAGCTTACGCTCTTTTCAACCTGAAGATAATCTAGTCCACTTAAAATCACTGGCTACAGTGCTCAGTGGCATAATGCATTAGATGGCATTTTTGAATTGTTTGTTATGGTGCCAAGATGGAAATGCACATTGAAAGATAAAAGTAGGTAAATCCACAGAGAAAGGAATTACAGGAATACTGTAGAATCAGAACTTGTTGTTTGAGGGTTTCAAGCAATTGAACAGGAAAGAAAATGGAAGAACAGGAAGCAGTAGAATTGTGGTTGCTGTTAAGAGGGTGACTTTTAAACAAGCCACGTAATTTGACTTTAACGTGCTATTTCACTTAACATTCAGTTGGAAATATACCAGATCTCTCAAGTTTCTTTTAGACCCTAGCCACTGCACTTGAGCAATATTCCATCAGTCCTGATAGTATTGCCGTAGTATTTCCTCCACCTTAGTTACCTTCCTAAGGTCACATCTTTAACTTTGTTCTTGTTAAGTTGCTGATGAGGAGAAATGATCTGATTTAGTACAGAAGGGAAAAAAAATCGATCACAAGTCACTGTTTATATCAATAGTTTGCACCGCGTAGTAATATGCCAGTTACTAAGCAGAAATGCTGACATATCTCGAGTGGTCGAAGGTTTGAAAAAAAAAAAATTGGGGGTAGGAACATTGGGCATGACTGTAGCTTCAAGAACAAGTTGGTAGAATAAGGGGAATCGCTAAAAATTGCTTTTCCCCTTCAGCTTTAATTCTAGAGGCAATACAGCCATTTTAATAAATGGGAAATTGAGGCAACTTAAGGTAAAAATTTAAACATCACAAAGTAGGTTCTCCAACAAATATGGGGCATGGAAACTAGTTATTAATAGGGTGGCAACTATGGCATGTTTTTCCAGATTTTTATACCGAGGAAGGGTTTGTTCCCTAAAGTAGTAAGACTATAAAAGAATATCTGACTACCTGAACTCAAATTTTATTTTTTCGCTTTTTAAGAAAAATTATTTTTCTCTATTGGAATACTGACATCTGTGCAATTTTAACTCTGGTATACCGTGAACTGAACTTTATTCTTTACAAGGAAAAGACAAAAGTTTGAAATGTATGTTTGAACCAAATTAAATTGCCATTTTTGTATGTTAAATTCATGTGGTTGACCCTAAGACAACTTCTTAGGGCCCAGTGTTTCTGGTTAAGAGAAGTTTTTTCCACCCTGTATCAGATTCCATCATGACCCTATGCTTTCACATTTACTCCTAATGTACCCTGTATGCCCATTCTTGAAATTCAACAGCACTAAATCCTAGTTTTACAACAGGTCAAATTTCATTTCTTAGTTTTCCCATTCTATAAAATATACCATTCCTTGACTTTTGAAAAATGCTGAAGCCAGTATTTACTGGAAAACAATTCACTCTGTATTCAGGTTATGCAATGTTTTTGGAAATGTTTACCTATAGCGTGTAGGTTAGCTAAAATCTTTCATCACCCAAGACTTCTCTCTAACCACATGTAAAATGACTACGACTGTTCCCTCACCCAGAAGCCGCATTCTTGAGTATAGAGCTATTTGGTAAAGCACTTGACAGCTGGTAGGGGCTCTCCCAGGGGTAAGTGCTAATTTCTATGCAGAATCTGTAGATTACACCCAGCATCTATCAAGTTAAGGATTAGATCACCTAAAATCTTAACTGTTAGCCACTCACCAGCCTGGCCAGCCTGACACCGTGCCAGCAAGAATACAAAAGATCTAGGAGCCCTTCAGAGACACCTGGTCCCTTGTACACAGGTGCAATCTGTTTGGCTTCTGAGGCAATTTCCACTAGTCCGTTTTAAATGGGTTTGGCAGATGAGATAACATGTACTTCATGTGAAAGAAATGTTATGAATACCAGTTTATGGTTTAGGATCGCTAACATGCAGAAAGAACCAGGAAAGTGAAGTAGTATAGAAATTAAGAGAAATCCAGAGTCAAATGAAAAGAGGTGAATGTTCTGTAAAGAAAAAAAAAAAAAAAAAAAAAGGAACAGGTTAGGTGATTACTTAACTGCTGTGAGGGCAGCTAAATAATTTGAATGTGATTAGAGAAAGTCAGTGACAGCCTCAGAACCTAAGGTCCTCAAGAATATGTCGATCTCTACTTCAAGACCTCAAATTACTCTGCTAGCTTTTTCTTACAACATCTATTCCTTCATCTTACCGTTCTCAATTCTACTGACCTTTACTTCTAGCTCCCCAGATGGTGGCCCTTTATCTCCTCACTGTGGGAACCGACTCTTCCAAACGCAGGGCATCAGTGTTTTGTCCACCTCCCACTGCCCTCTCTCAACAAGGTCATCTCAGCTTCACCCTTTGACTCTCTGCTCGTGTCCAATGTGGCAGTGCTTGATGTTGGTTACTACTATGAGCCATTTCTAAAACACTATCACCAGGTTCCAGGAAATACAGGATTTCTATGGCTCACGGGCTAACTGGCCCCTTGTAATCCCCTTTAATCAACTACTTGAGCCCTCCTGTGTTCCCACAAAGTAGTTGTTCCCAATTTGCTGCACTCACTCCCCTGATCTGCCCACATCCCTAGATGTATCTCCTCAGGCTAGGCAGCAACCCCACCTTCCAAACTCCAAAACTCATTTCATCTGGCATTAGGAATAGATGCCTCACTTCTTAAGGTAACCCCTCTCATCTAAGGGAGAGGAGTCCATCCCAACTCTTCAAATCAAATTTCTATATCCAACACCCCCACCACCAGGATGGTGGTGAGGATGGGGCAATTTGACCTTCCTCAGCCCTTGACATGTCCTAGTGTTTCTCAAGATGTGGTCTCCAGACCACCTGCCTCTCATGGGCTGAAAGTCCCTGTAAGAAATGAAGCTTCTCTAAATGCAACGCGGAATCCTAGAACAGATAAAGAACATCAGTGGAAAATCTGGTGAAATCCAAATGAAGTCTGGAGTTAACAGTAGTGCGTTAATGTTGACTTCTTAGTTTAACAAATGTGCTATGATAATATGTTAATATTAGGGCAAAACGGATATATCTTTGCAACTTGTCTGTAAACCTAAAATCATTCTAAAAGTTTACTAAAACAGAACAAAAAGACCTAATTCTTGGATCCCAAATTCATCTCAATTCCTGGAGCTGAAGCCTGGGAATCTACATTTCTAATAGGAAGCCCAAATGATTCTTATGCAGACACAAATTTGAAAACTAGTCTTTCAATTCCCTTTCCATTCCATGCCTGAATGGCTGCTTCCTCCTTGTTTTACTTACCTTAACCTGATTTCATCTTTTAGATCCTCTCAACCCTAAAATATAAGTACTATCATTATCCCCCTTTCACAGATGAGAAAGTATAAGATGCAGTACACAAACGAAGTACTAAGAGCTTAAGTAATTTGTTCAGGATCAACAGCCCATGAATGATGGAGCTGGGAGTTGAATCCCTAATCAGTCTAGCTCCCAAATCTATGCACAGAACCATTCTACTTCCTCTCATTCTGTTGCACGTAAGAGCTCTGTAACTAAATCACTAAAAGAAGCATTATTACCTATTTCTCCAACTTCCTAAGTCCAACAGTGCCCCCCTTTTCCACTGGGGGGAATGAACAATGAGAAAGCATTGGGAAGATGTGCCAACTAGAGACCTGGACGGGTAAGGCACAGTGGCTCTTGCACCAGGATCCAGCTCAACTGCTGTATTCTCTGTTCTCCCAAATGCCCTAACATGTACCAATCTAATAATGCTCATAGTACTCACTTTGATGCTAAATTAATTATCTCAGGTTTACTAAGCATCTGTCCAGATTGTCAGGGAAGTGCCAACTCTAAATCAATTTACAGTTGGCCCTCCGTATCCACAGGTTCTGCATCAGTGGATTCAACCAACCATGGACTGAAAATACTTAGGGAAAAAAATTTCAGAAAGTTACAGAAAGCAAAACTTGAATTTGCTGCACACCACCAACCATTTGCATTATATTTACAACTACTTACTTAGGATTTGTATTTGGTGTTATAAGTAATCTAGACATGACTTAAAGTATAAAGGAGGGTGCGGGGGAAGATGGGAGGATTGTGCGTAGGTTATATGTAAATACTGCACCGTTTTCTATAAGGGACTTGAGCATCCATGGATTTTGGTATGGGGTGGCACGGGGGGGAGGGAGACTACTGGAACCAATGACCCACAAATACAGAGGGAGAACCATATATCCTCTTATCTTAGCTGGGTTCCCTGACTTGTATTTAGACCTTAATACAAAGTTGTGGATCTAACTGCTGAATGATGAAGTTTTGGGAGTTTCTGACTGCAAACCAGACACACACAACAACAGCAGCACTTCTATCCAAATTGCTTCAGTACAGAGTATAGATGGAGGGTTGATAAAATAGAACACAATCTCAGGTAATGTCTCTGTTCTTATGTGTATTTTCCTTCATTTCTTCAAGTGAATCATGAAACAATCACAGGATCAGCAGGAGAAACCTATGAAGTATATTCATTCAGGTAAAACATGTTTTCATTAGTTCTCCTTCTGGTGATTGGAATTTCTTTGATTTTATTATCAATAAAAACGTTGCCACTTATATTCAAAGTACATCCGAGAAATCTGATCATGAAGTTAGAATGCACATACCTCCTTCAGATACTCTTAGAAAACAGTGTCTCTCCATGAAAGCATGAGAAAACTACTTGTACAGCATCTTATTTGCTTTACCATTGCTTTAATGCACTTTAAAATTTAGCTACATTAATTGGGAACAAAGAAACAAAAATAGACATTTCTTTGTTTTTCATAAATAACTACTCTCCATATTTGATAAAAATCTCAAAGCATTATTTTAACTTCCCACAAGTATAATACATACAATTTTTTTTTTCTGAAATAATAAGGTCAGCAAATTAAGTATCTTGGCACTAATATAACCACATACAACTGCTATTCTACTGACTTCCAGGAACAAAACAAAAACAGAAAACTTCTTATCAAGATGCTCTGGGTTTCCTTTTGCTAGTGTTAGGGATCCGGAATTATAATCATCTGCCAGTAATAATTTTATAGATTCTAGTTGATTGTCTACAAATAAAATATCGCTGGCTCTGCTTTGTGAGTTCTGGATTTGACATGACACTAACAATACCGCATGGGACAGGCACTATACACACATGGAAATCAGGAAAAGTACTGAATGCCCTGGACTCGAACTACTGACTCAGTATGTGCCTCACTTGGCTCAGTAATAAATTCACCTGCACCAAACCCGTATCAAAAGTCACTAAATCTCTCATATATATAATATATATTATTTATATACACACCCACAACACATACACACTATACATACAGTTTGTAACAACATGAAGTAATATTGTCTTCAAATGATGTACCACAGACTGAAATAAATCCTGTAATTGTCATCAAGCTGCTAGAAGCTTTTGAGAGTTCTGAGCCAGGTTACTTAGTTACTTTCATCCTGCCTACCCTTCATTCACCCTGCTTTAATGTCTTGGTAGCTTTTTCTTTCAAAACCACCCTCCTCAACCCAGGCGTATTTCTTTCCCAGGATCCCTTGATCGGACTTTGGAGGCAAGAGAGGGCATGCAGGGGGAGCAGGAAATCCTCAGCCACTGTACCTCACACCTGCCTAGATTTGTGATGTTCTCTGTCCTGTTGGCCACATTCGGTGTTAGAAAGCAGTTATTCAAAGCTTTGTCCCTCCTACCCCCCTTGGTCTTTCTGTAGAGCACAAAAGTGAAAGAAGCCTCTTTAGCAGGGGTAGCAGTTCATTAAAATATACAACTACATTTCCTAGCTCTGGGGTTCCCATTCTGTACTTGAGACTGCAGGTCGCGGATGCTGTTATTAAGGTGCGGTGTGGGCTCCATGAGGTTTTCTCCTGGCAGCCGGTGTCGGGATTAGTGCAGCCCTAGCCCAGGAGGAAACGGCCTAATGAATACCAACTTGGAAACAGTGGTGTCAGCACGTTATTTAAGCTTGTACATTGCTCACAATTACACACAATACACACACAGGCTTATCAGTGGAAATGACTACGAGAAAACATGACAAAGGTTTGCAAGGATAAACCAATAAGGCACCAAGAATACTTATTTTCAGCCAATTTAGACAACTTCAAAGTGTGAGGTTAATAATATAAATTAAAATGACTTCCTAAGTCTTATCAACTGTTTTACTGAGAGGTCACATATTAGTTCCTTCTAAATCTTTACCCCCTAATCTGTGATGGGAGACGTTGCTTACAATTGAACCATGAAAGGGACAGCCCAAAAGCTGTACATGTGAAACTAAACTGGGCCTTAAATCCTCACTAAAATCACAGAGCTGGCTGTGAAGAAGCTGCTAAATCACCCCACAACCTTCCAGTTTATAATTGTTTTCATGAGTGTGGATTGTTTGCCTAATAAAAATAAAAATCAGAAGAAAACAGCATATGAGATGGAAATAGGGGGCGACCATAAATAGATGGGCTTCTCTGCCCTGGGTAGCGGGAGGGGTGGCTGAGGTAAGACTTGAGGGAAGCAGGTGGGCTTCATCTTTGAGGGAAGGGAGGGGGAGAGCAGCGGTGAGAACAGAGGCTGAAAACAGAGGCAGCTCTGAGAGTTGGCCTGGACCTAGACCTCCAAATGCATTACCTGTATTGCCTTTCCTTGGCTTAGTATCCTTTGTCTTAACTGTCTTTTTTTTTTTTTTTTAAAGTAAATTGGTTGTTCTTTTTAGGTTTGGTATGTTGCCAAAATGAAAAATAGTTGTTTTAACAGGAAGAATTAAATCACTTCAACCACATCATCCCACAACTTTTAGATACATTCTGCATCATCTTTACACTCCTCCACAAAAAAAAAAAAAAAAAGGAAGAGGAAAACCCCAAATTAGGCACAATGACCTAAGGCAGCAGAATAATCTTTGTACTTTCTGGGAAGAAATGTTAACTGAGGGAAGAGGTCAAGGTGATCAGAAAAGTTCCTCATTTGAAAAACAAGAGAGGAACTGGCCCTCAGGCAGGGGATCTATTTCAAGGTTCTAAGAAGCTTCTGAACAAGTAGAGGAATTAGATGTGCAAAAAGTTCTGTAGCTCTGTGTACAAGGTTTTGTCGAATATACTGAAATTTTGATTCAGAGGATGAGTGTGTAAGAGCAGTGCATTTTTATAAACGTGAATAGCTTCTGAAAGTCCATGAAAACTATAACACCAGGCTTCTTTCCACCAGCAAAGTGCTTAAATACACTATGGAAACTATACACTTGTTTACTTAATATCCATAATGTAAAAACTGACCTGGGCTTAAATCTGACTTTTCCAACTTTGGTATAAATGAAGCGCAAATCCCTACACTTGCTGTTTTTCTAGGGAGACATCCTCTAATTTTAATTGTTTTTGCCATTTTAGCTTCTTAAATTTAGTCCCCACTCAGTCCTGGTCACTGGTATTCTGCTGGCCAATGCACTGTCACCCCCTTCCCCAGTAATGGCCTCACACTCTTCTTGAATGAATGGTTAAATAGATTAGGAAAGCAAACAGAATTTTTAACAGTAAAGTATGTATGCGTGGTGTGTGTACGTGTGTATTCATCAATACATAGACTTTAATATATAAATGAGGGAATGGTTCAACAGATTAGAAAAGCAAACAGAATTCTCTAACAGTAAAGTGTGTGCTCATCACTATATAGGCTTTCTCAGAAGAGGAGGAAGAGAAAAATATATTGAGGTGAGGCGGGGGGGAAACAGCTTTCCTTTTGCTACACTGATCCATGTTTTAAAAGCTTATGCAAGGGTGTTATGGGTCTCATTTGTTTTCAGAGGCCGCAGAGGGCAGTGTCTCGATGCTTTTGGAATATCTGGCTGTAATCTAGTCCAAAGTCCAGGGACACTTATTTTCCCCCATCGCTGCCAGTGTGTATTCACAGGACTGCATGGTGCGCGCCCGCCGCCGCGTCCCGCCCGCCGCTCTTCTCCTCCCCTGCAGGGGTATCCGCGCTCCAGCGGACTCCTGGGGGCGGTGGCGGTTCTCCCGGGATGCGCCGGGCTCCGCTCCCCCCCCCCCCCCCGCGCTCTAGCACCCTTTGGCCCACCTCCGGCGGGTATTGAACTGCGCGCGGCGGCGGCGGCGCTGGCCGCAGTGGAGTCACGGCCTCGGGCTGACTGGCCTCTCCCGCCCAGCCTGGGTCACCTGCTTCTAATGCCCGCCGGGAGGCTCCGCCCCGGCCCCGCCCCTTACAAAGAGGGTTTGAATTGTTTCCCGCTCCCCCCACCCCTTCCTTCTACTGGAAGAAGGCGGCAAAAAGGCAGGAGGGCCTGAGTTCTTGAGGGACTCAGGACTGCACTTTAGGGCTGAGTCGTTCTTGTGTCCTGGATCCCACTTACACAGACTGGGAGACAAAATTGCAGAATAGCCCTCTTCCTCCTGCTTATCAACAAGACTTTGTGAGAAATAATGAGGAATACGTGTATTAATCCCAGCCTCAAAGTTAAAAGAAATAAATATAAATCTCTTCACAAACATTAAAACCGTTAATAAATATGTTTAAAATGTACTTTACCTCTTTCCTTCCCTGGGATTCTACAGGTGCTTATATTTTTTTGGTTTTTTGGGAACTACTTGGCACTCAGTGTCGGCAAACATCCCAGGGTTGAAAGTAGTGGGAGTTGAAAAGCTATGGAATAGCAATCAAAAAGAAAGGGAAACCCTCAGTGGAAAGTATGCACAGATTGTGAACATGCCAAGAGAGGCTGCCTCATTCTGTGGCCTGGATGCAACATGTGTATTATTGGGGATGGACAAGTGTTGGCTAATAATAAAAATTATTTGAAGTTGGAGAATGTTAATCACTCATGCTGGAATTGAACCAGAATACATGTGTTATTTCACTTGGTTCTGACTCAAAGGATGTTATCTCCTAGTCTGTAAACCTCTCCCTTCTTAATCAACAGGGAGATGTTATTTTTGCTTGGAGATCTCTAATAATAGTAGTAATAATAGCGGGAAAACTTGGCCAAAAGAAACGTATTTTGCATTGTATAGCTTTTTGTATCATTTGAATTTTTGCTTTTCTGCACATAGTATTTCACTTTAAAGGCAGTTTAAAATATGCTGTTTAACATGTATTAGGCAGGGTGCTACATAATTCATTTCAGTTAGCTCATTTGATCCTCACAACAATCAGATGGAACTGGCATCATAATGGCTTCCTTGAAGTTGCATGTTTAGTCCATGGAAAGGACAGAAATCACAATTTTCTTCTGAGTCATAGTTATTGTTTAACAAACTGGAAAACACTGAATTATTTTTAAAGATGCAATTTTTAAGCAACTAGAACATTGCCAGGCATTCTTAGCTATTAATTCACTCATCTATCCTTCCATCTAGCCAGCCATCCATCCATCCATCCAAAAACACCAAATTTCTGACTTGAAGACACTACTGTTATATTAAACGTGTTGCTACAAAGTGGAATTCATGAGGTTCAACTTAAATTATTGTCCAAGGTGTACTTATTAATTGATGAAAATACGGAGGATCATGCCAAACATTCCATCCAGTAAGACTGTGACATTTTGAAAGTTTTGAAGTATTGGTTTTGGATTTTATAATCAGAGAATAGTTATTGCATTTCTAATCTTACTATACTTGTATTGATTATACATATTGAGACACTTGAGAGTTCAATGCTATAGGAATGACTGGACAGGTAGCCTCTGTATACTCTTCAGTATCTTGATAATCAAGCCTGGAACAGTGTGCTGCCCATAGATGCCTTTGGTAAATATTTGTGAAATAAATGGATGAATAAATGGCAACTGAGATTAACTTTTTAAACTTTAGCAAGTGGCACTGAATCCTTGGATAAAGCTTACCTTATGAGCTATATATATCTCTGAGGTTGACCCTACCCTGTTAAATGCAGCATGAGTCCAAACCTTGGCTCTTCCTTTACTAGCTGCCACTTTGGACAAGTCACACGACAGCTCCAGGTCCTCTTTCCTCATCTGTAAAGTGGAGTTACCCCTCATAGAGTTGTAGTGAGGGGTAAATGAATTTATATGGTGAAGAGCTTAAAACCATGTCTAGCACCTCATAACTCTATTTAAGTCTGTTATTAGTTTCTACTGGGTTCATGCTATTTTTCTGTTTTCCCACTCTATTTTCTTTTGTGTATCACTTTAATAATGGGGAAGAAGTTACATTTTTTAGATGTACAGGCATACCTCAGAGATATTGTGGGTTTGCTTCCAGACCACTGCAATAAAGGAAATATCACAATAAAGTGAGTCACATGGATTTTTTGGTTTTCCAGTAATGTCTATAAAACTTATGTTTACACTATTCTTCAGTCTATTAAGTGTGCAAGAGCATTCTGTCTTTAAAAGAAGTACATATTTTAATTTAAAAATACTTTATTTCTCAAAAATGCTAACCATCATCTGACAACTCAGGGTTGTCACAAACCTTCAATTTGTGAAAAAGCAAAGTCTGCAAAGCGCAATCAAATGAGGTATGCCTGTACTTTATGTCTGAGCACACTCCCAGCTGTCACCAGCTATCTCTAGCATTTAGATATTAGCTAGATTTTATGCCAAAGCAGGGATCATTTCACTTGCCCTGGATCAAAGTGCGTACACCTGACATCAGCAACCAGCCCGCAAGTGTGCGAGTGTGCACAGGGCTGGCACAGGACAGACACCCACAAGCCAACTTGAAATCCCTCACAGGTATTTCCAGACTAGCTTTTTCCATGTCCTAGAGCATTTCTGATAACTCCTCTTCTCGTCAGATCAGACACCTCTAGATGAGAAACCCAGACACTAATCAGAGGATTAACATGATGAGTCATTTATCCAGGTTCATAATAAGAATGCCTTGTTCACATTATAAGTGGAATCATTCAACTGTAATCTTTAGTCCTCTCCCCTCCTCCACTGTGGTGGCGATTATAGAAAAGTAAGAGCTTCTTTCTTCTTTCCCAGAGGCGATGGAAGCGCTAATCTTTCCCACCCTCAGCAATGGCTCTCAGCTGCACATTACAATCACCTGGGGAGCCTTAAGATCTACTGATGCTTGGGCCCTACTGAATCAGAATCTCTGGCTGACGGACCCAGACATTGTTTCTTGGTTTCGTTTTATTTGTTTCTTTTTGTTGCCGTTTTGTTTTTAGCTCTCCAGGTGATCCTGATTTTCAGCTAGGGTCGAGAGCCACTGACATAGATGGTTTTGTTATTTCCTCAGCACAGCCCCAAACTTGGGCCTAGCTGGATCTTCTGCAGAAAAGGGTTAATCACATCATGATGTAAAATGGAACACCTCGGAAGAAAGTATAGAGAAGTACGTTCTAGTCTAACTGCATGTGAGTCTGTTTGGGCTGAAGGAAAGTACATGTATATGAAGTAAAAAATATGTAACAGAATTGTGGTACAGTGATGGCACAGTCAACAACAATGGTGGCCGTAACAGTAACTGATGGGTATTGGGCATTTCCAATGTGCATGCACTGTGCTAAGCATTTTACATATATAATCTCTTTTACTCCCAAGAATCCTGTGAGGTTGATATTATCAACCCCATTTTATAGATTAAGAATCTGAGGTTCAGAAAGTAACTTGCTACACAACGGCACACACCTTCCAACTTGGGTTTTCCTCGCTCCAAAGGCTATGCTGCCATTGATTGCAGGCCTCGTTGTAGGCCCAGCAGTAGAGGGTCCTGAAAACCACCAGATGGTAACTCTTGAGATAAGCAACTTCCCTTGTTCCTTATCATCCTTTTCCTGGGGATCAGGTCAAATTTTCAATTCTGGTGTGGCCTCTTGTGTGGGGGACTAAAGTACGGAAAAGCTGAGGGCTCTGGATTCATCTAGAATCCAGTATAAGTCTAGAGCCACTTGTTCTTTGGGCTTTGCCGACCAGGCATGAGGTGGGGCACCCTTTAGACTAGATTTCAGGACCTGTCTGGTATCTTGGCAGAGGGAGCTTCAGTTCGGTAAATATTGATGCTGCACATGCTGTGAGCCAAACACTGGTGCCAGGGGTGCAAAGATGAAGAGGCATGGGCTTACCAGGCAGGACGTGGTGGGAGCACAGAGGAAGCACCTGGCCCAACCTGGTGGCTCAGGGAAGACCCAGGCTGTGCCTGGAAGGCTGAATATGAATTAGGTGATCTATGAGTCAGGGTTTAGTACAGGAAGAAACCACTCTAGGTGTTTCAAACAGAGAAATATTTAATACTGAGAATCAAACAGAGGCTTACAAAATTGATGAGCTGGAGGGGCAGAAGTCAGGGGGGTACCCCTGGGCTATTGAGTTCATGGGCCTACCACAGTAGCTATGTTCCAGAAGTTGGGATGGTGCTGCAGCAAGGGCGCTTCACACCCATGAAACTGGTGACTAGACACTGAAACAGGACATTGAGTCCAACAGCATTAAATGCCTCTTAACATTATTGCTCAAACCTTGCTGGCCAACAGCAACAGCAACAGAATGATGCCTTCTCCTTGCATCTGCCTCCAAATCTTACACAAGTGCACCTGGTTGACTGAACTTATTTCAGATCAAGACCCTAGCTGCAAGGGAGTCTGAAAAAAGTAGTTTGGCAGTTCGCCATCTCTTCAAGCAAATTACTAGAAGGATAGAATGGACGCTGGAGAGGCAATCACTAGTATCCACTATAGGTAAGGAAACTGAGAAGGACTTCCTAGACAGAGGAATCAGCACAAGTAACGGGCACAAGGCCATGAAAGAGCACGATTCAAGTGGTGAACAGCTGGGCATGGCTATGCTATCAGAAGCATGTGAATCAAGGTTTTTACCTGAAAGTGCACTCACGTCTAATCAACATATTTTTGATTAATTAGATTCGTATGTACACTGTACACATGACACTCTTTCCTATTGATACAGCGCTTGATGTATTCAACTGACTACTAGTGCAGAGGAGAAAGGAAAGGAGCAAAAAGCATGAAAAAGAATAAATAAAATTGTTAGGTAATAGTCATCCACAAAGAAAACAGAACATTAACCTTCCCCAAGCCTAATGTTGCAAACACTGTTGATTATGTGCCGAGGAGTCATCTCCCCTTTTTCCTTCCTAACAAAACCCCCGTTATTTGTTTTGTTCTGTTTTGTGGGGGAATCCACCCTTTTCTGCATAGCCCTGTGCTTCAGGAGAGGCAGGAGCTTCAGGTCAAGCCCCAAGGAGTAACACGTGATTAGTCTAACTGCTCGTGTTTCTCCCCTTCTTCTTATCAGCGTTTAGGTTACATACATGCATGGGACACAGTTCTAGCCAATAAGGCGTGGTGTGGGGGCCAGTGTGAGGTAAGTCTGTCAGGGGCTTATGGGAAAGCTCTTACTCCAAAGGAGAAGCAGTCCTCTCCCCTGCTGGGTATTGTTTTGTCTGCCTGTGATGCCTACCACTGTGGGCACCATCTTGCAACCACAAAGGAGCTAAGTTGACCCAGTGAAGAAGGATGGCATTGAGGCTGCCTGAACTGTTGGCCTCCAGACTTGTTGTTATGTGATACGATACGCTGCTTATTTTTTAATACATTTGAGTCCCTGTTTTCTTTCACTTGCAACCAAGAACATTGTAACTACTACTTGCAGTCTGTACACTTAGGATGAGATCTGCCCACTTAAACTTGGCTAATGAAGTCTCTGGAGGAGATTTAAGGAGAAAAATTTATTCCCTTTTTTTTCCACCAGAAAAATTGTTGTTTACCCTTCAAGAGCATTCAAGACCCACTCAAATGTCATTTCTGTCAAGCTGAGTGCTTTGTTATTGCCTGTACTCCCACAGCCCTCCCACTACTTCTCTATTACAGCACTTTACTCATGTACTCTTTCAGCAAATATTTATTGAGTGCCTATTTGGGGCTTGGTAGTGTTTTAGGCACAGGGGTTACAGTAGGAAACTAAATGCATGGAGATTCCAATCTAGTAGAAGACAGACAATGAATGAAAAAATTTTAATGTGATGACTCTTATCAAAGGGAAAAAAAAAGAATTCTTGTAAAAGAGGGGGAAATAACTACCTTGAAATTTATTTTATTGTACTGTGATTCTCTGTTCATATGTCAGTTTTTTTCCACTAGATTGTGTGTTCTTGTAACCTCACATCACCCACCACTTCCCTGGGGGATTGCATTTTCCAAAGATGGCTGCGAAAACCTCTCCCATCCCACAGGTTTTTCTGCAATGTGATCTTGCCATTCCCCATAGGGGAGGGATGTAGGCGGTCCTAAGTCTCCTCCTCTTGAATCTCAGTGGGCTTGTGACGGTTTGGACCCATGGACTGTGTTGGAAGTGATGCTCTAAAACTTCCATGGATAGGTCATAAAAGGCCGTGTAGTTTCCACCTGGGTCTCTTGGGACACTTGTTTTTTGGAAGTGCTTTTTCTTGGGACACTCCCTCTTGACACCTACATATAGATGCTCCACTTGACAGTCCCAGCTGAGTGAGCCTTCAAGTCATCCCAGGTTAGGTAAAGAAGCTTCCAGATGATTCCAGCCCCCAACCTCAAGTCATTCCTAGTTGTTCAAGTCTTCCCAACTGAGGCCCCAGATGTCATGAATCAGAGACAAGCCATCCCTGCTGTGCCCTCTCCAAATTCCTGATCCACCGTATCCATGTGCATAATAAAATGCCTGTTGGTTCACACCACTACTTTGGAGTGGTTTGTTACACAGCAGCAATGACTGGAACCCCCCAGATCTGCCTTTCTGTGAAATTTTAATCCAGTAGACAACTTTTTTTCTTTTCACCTGACCCAGTTGGTGATCAACTTATGCACTGAAGCTTGAGAACTTTCATCCATCTTACTTTCATCCCATTGAGTGTCGCTGTTGATGATATGCATGTGAAATGTCTAATCTTTTAAAACACAAATCTTCACCATTGATCTTAATATCCTGCTGCAGTGAGTTCCCCAGTTCAATTGTGTGTAGTGGGGAAAAAGTGCCTCCTTTTATCCATTTTAAACATGCTTCCTTTTCATCTCATCTTGTCCTCTTGCTCTTCCCCAAGTAAAGTGATTTCCATTTTGTGGGTACCTAGACACAGAGAACTGAGTTGAGACAATAATCTTTCTTTGGTTACCCAGAAGGCCTCGGGCGTGCTGCGACGGGGAGCAGTGGATTTTAGCTGGTGACTTAAAGGTGGTGGAACACTGTATTCTAATTAGTCACAAGTTTAGTTCCAAGCTTTCAAAAAATAGTCTAGATTCTGCAAGACACAGTAGGTGTCCTCTTGTGGTGCTGGGAAGTAGAGCACAGTAGAGAGGGAAGAGCACTGGCCAGTACATAGGCAATCCGGATTCAAGTCTCATCTTGTGAGCCAGCTGTGTGCCCTTGGGCATAACACTTAGCCTCTCTGGACCTCATTCTCCTCAACTATAGAGTGAAGAGATTCAACCAGAGGGTTCTGGAGCACCCTTTTGCCTCTAACTTTGTATGAATTCTATGTATTTGCCAGTCATTTAGAAACATCTACTACATAAATCCACGGGAAGGAAAAGTTTGTATTCCAAACAGTTTGCCATTTTAGCTTCAAAGTGGAGTTGGAGAGAGCCACCACTCCCCCCTAACAAATTTTCTAGTTTTTAGAAAACTAATGTTATCGTTTTCCAAAAACACAATCCAAATTAGGCTTCAATTACCAAAAATATATCCTGCTGTGACTGTTAAGTGACAGGTCTTGCAACCTGAGTCCTTTTAGTTTGGGGGTGCACCCCAGGGCTCCCATCAGCCTTGCTTTCATGAGCCTATCAATTCTCACGGTGCCATTGCTCGATGTTTGCATGGGGACAACTCCATTCTAAGTGATGAGAGTGAATGGATGGGGTGAACTGCTGCTGCATATGGCCACCTTGGGGAGGAAAAAGAATATTGTCCCAGTGAGCAGTCCAGTAGGAACTATTCAAGGGAATCTCTAGAAATCTGAAATCTCTTCCCAATTCTTTCTCCCCCTACAGAAGAAAAAAGGCAGTTACCATGTGGGACTTGGGGAAAACATTCAGTCTCACTCAACCTGGACTCATTTCACTAATTTTCTGGTCTGCTTAATATTTCTTCAACAGTTGTGATTCTTAGAACTTCGTGGGCTCTAACCCACTTCTTAAGCTCTGCATCCTGTTTTGTCTTACTGAATTTTCTCTTTCCAATCCCAGGTGGGTGGGGGAAATGCTTCTCATCTCTGATTTTAAAATTCATTCCAGAATCTCCACTATTGAAGTGCTACCATGCATTGAGAGGACAGATTGCTTTCACTGTTGGCTTAACAAACTCTATCAATAGCAACAAGTAGCATGACGAGGTTCTACTCAACAGAAACTTACTTGTAAGGTTAAGAAAACCCCTGCGGTCCTTAGACAAAACTTCAGGTAACAAGTAGGAGAATAACAGCAGTAAAAGTAATAAAAAATATATCTAGTGTTTAGAAGAGCTTTTTGAAAATATTCTAAAGAAGAACCCTCCCACACTTCCCTTAATAAGATATCTCATATGTGATCACACATATCCACTTCCTTATCATCAGTATCATATGCGAGGATGTTTTGACGTTTTTGTGAAGGCTTTCAAGGAAGGCTTGAAAACAACACAGCAGCATCTATAATGCATAATACTGTCAGTTGTATCAATGGGAAAACTGAAGATCATGTAGGATGAATCACTTGGTTATTATTTGCTTGTTTAAGTTATTTGGGTAAAACAAGTCAGAAGTGTTGCTTGTTTCTTAGAGCGGTGCTACCCCTGCGAGGCTGCCTTCATGTGCTCAGTGACTCCTTGATTGTAGCTAAAAGGGGGACCCAGGGTTCCCACACACCACATTCTGTTCCCCCTTCTGTCATTCCTGCTCACACTCTAGTGGGGGGATGAGTTTGAAGGCTTGTTGTCTTCAAAACCCTTCTGTCTATGTGGGCTATGCTGCATCATTGCTTGTTGCCCAAAGGCGCTCTGCAAAGATAATTTACTGCCTAAGAAAGTGGTATATACAGAACTGGTCAAGCCATGGGTTGCACTTTTTACAAAATTAATAAACAATTTTTTAAAGCAGTTTTAGGTTTACAGAAAATTGAGCAGATAGGGCTTCCCTGGTGGTGCAGTGGTTAACAATCCTCCTGCCAATGCAGGGGACACGGGTTTGATCCCTGGTCTGGGAAGATCCCACATGCCACAGAGCAACTAAGCCCATGTGCCACAACTACTGAGCTTGCGCTCTAGAGCCCGTGAGCCACAACTACTGAGCCCGCGTGCCACAACTACTGAAGCCTGTGCGCCTAGAGCCTGTGCTCCACAACAAGAGAAGCCACCACAATGAGAAGCCTGTGCACCATAACAAAGAGTGGCCCCGCTCACCACAACTAGAGAAAGCCCGCGTGCAGCAACGAAGACCCAACACAGCCAAAAATAAAGAAATAAAGAAATAAAGTAAAATAAAATTTAAAAAAAGAAAATTGAGCAGATAGTACAGAGAGTTTCCATATATCCTCTCCTTTTCCCACTCACAGTTTCTCCTTAGTGCGGTTCTTAGTTCTCTCTTAATTCTCTTGCCTTAGTGCAGTTACAATTTATTACAATTGATGAACCAATATTCATATACCATTACTAACTAAAGTCCATAGTTTGCATTAGGATTCGCTCTTTGTGTTATACAGTTCCGTAGGTTTTGACAAATAATGTCATGTGTCCATCAATACGGTATCCTACAGAATAGTTTCACTGCCTTAAATATCTCCTGTGTTTCACCTAATCATCACTTCCTCACCCCGCCTTGACCCTTGACCCCTGACTATCACATCTCTTTACTTTCTTTCCCAGAATGTCATATCGTTGGAGTCATTCAGTATGCAGCCTTTTCAGATTGGTTTCTTTTATTTAGCAATATGCACTTAAGGCTCCTTCGTGTCTTTTCATGGCTTGATAACTCATTTCTTTTTTTTTTTTTTAATATCCTCTTTTTTTTAGAAGAAGAAATTACAAATAACAAAACATTAGCAAAATGAGTAGAAAGTACAGCGACTTCTCATATACTCCCCCTGCCCTCACACATGCACAGCCTTCCCCATCATCAACATCCCACACCAGAGTGGTACATTTGTTACAATAAATGGACCTACATTGACACATCGTTATCACCAACGACCGTGGATTGTATTAGGGTCTGCTGTTGGTACTGTATTCTATGGGTTGTTTTTGTTTTGTAATTAATTAATTAATTTATTTATGGCTGTGTTGGGTCTTCGTTTCTGTGCGAGGGCTTTCTCTAGTTGCGGCAAGCGGGGGCCACTCTTCATCGCGGTGCGCGGGCCTCTCACTATCGCGGCCTCTCTTGTTGCGGAGCACAGGCTCCAGATGCGCAGGCTCAGTAATTGTGGCTCATGGGCCCAGTTGCTCCGCGGCATGTGGGATCTTCCCAGACCAGGGCTCAAACCCGTGTCCCCTGCATTAGCAGGCAGATTCTCAACCACTGCGCCACCAGGGAAGCCCTGGGTTTCTTTTTTGCTTCTTCTGTTTTTTTTTTTTTTTACAAAACAGCAGCAGGAAAGAAAAATGCAGGAGGCAGATGAGCCAGGCACCGGGGTTCAGATCAGAAGGGAGCAGGGAGACCAAGCTGTTACTGCAGGCTGGCCCCGGAACTCTGTCCCAGCATCCTGGGAGCACGGCAACAAGCCCTAGAAGGAGCAGAGAGTGGGTGAGGAGACGGCTGTCCCAGCTCGGTGGCGGCACCGCTCCTTGGGCGGCCACCCTGGCGGTCAGCCAGGTTGGGAGCACTTGAGGCTCCTGTGTTTGGAGGCCTGGTCTCCAAAGCACGGACCCACAGGGGCCAGGCAGAGGAAGGAGGTAGGAAGGGCCGGCACAGAAGGGCTATGAGTTCTATCTGGGTCCCCCGGGACCACGGGGCCCAGGTGGGCAGGGGCAGTCAGGACGCTTCCCTGCTTGTCAGACAATCAGCTTCTTCAGGAAGGCCTCCAGCTGGTCCTCATCCTTGATGCCCACAAACTTGTCCACCACATCCCCATTCTTGATGGCCAGCACGGTGGGCACAGCTGATACCTCATACTCTATGGCGAGGTCTGTGTGGTCATCAATATCCGCCTTGGCCATCACCACCTTTCCATGCTGCTTGGCCACCACCTTCTCTAACCTTGGCCCCAGGATCTTGCAGGGACCACATCACTGTGCATGGAAATCCACAACCACTGGTGTCTCACTGTTGACAACTCAGTCTTGAAAGTCTGGTCCATCCTGGATGTTAAAGGTCATTGTACAGACTCTGGTGGTGTATATTGACTGGGCTTGGCTGGGTGTTACTGTCAGGTTATTAGGACTGCGCTGTGGGGTCTGCAGGGCCCTGGAGGCAAGGGGCGCCCACTGACTCTGAGAGGGCTTCCTGCAGATTATGGAGGCCAGGAACCTCCCCAGGAGAAGTCGCTAAGCCATCTCCCTGCAGCGAGAGCAGAGGGGTGCACAACGCGACCCTCCCAACCGGTCAAGGGCACTTCTGTTCCCTATTCATTTCTTTACTCACTGCCTGCCATCCAGCTTGCACACATCCCCAGTCACCCAGTTGCCGCAGCCAATGGTATTTGTAGCTTTCCTGCCCCACGGACAACACTGGACAATTGCGAATGGAGCATCTACTGGCCAGGTACTGTGCTCGGTGCTCTGCTCCAGAAATGAGAAGCAGATGTGATCCCTACCCTCATGGGACTCACGTGATCAGTCATTCCTAATTAATACTCAGGTCCCTTGATTGCCACTGCTCCCTTTGGCAGGTTTACTTAAATGCCACTTAAATCTCCCTATTTTTGAAGACCTCTTCTTTCCTTCCCTTCCTTCTCTTCCTTCCTTCTTGCTTTCCTTCTTCCCCTCCTTCCTTCCTTCTTTCCTTCCTTCCTTTCTTCCTTTCCTTATTATACATGTCTTCTCAAGGCAATCACTTCTATACCTACAGCTTCAATTACTTTGTGTATACTCTAATGACAACACAATTTTAAATGTTGTTTTCATTTACCAGTTTTTTGTTGTTGTTGTTTTTCTTTTTTGGTTTATTCCTAGGTATTTTATTCTTTTTGTTGCAATGGTAAATGGGAGTGTTTCCATAATTTCTCTTTCAGATTTTTCATCATTAGTGTATAGGAATGCAAGAGATTTCTGTGCATTCATTTTGTATCCTGCAGCGTTACCATATTCATTAATTAGCTCTAGCAGTTTTCTGGTGGCAGTTTTAGGATTCTCTATGTATAGCATCATGTCTTCCGCAAACAGTGACAGTTTTACTTCTTCTTTTCCAATTTGTATTCCTTTTATTTCTTTTTCTTCTCTGATTGCCGTGGCTAGGACTTCCAGAACTATGTTGAATAATAGTGGTGAGAGTGGACATCCTTGTCTCATTCCTGATCTTAGAGGAAATGCTTTCAGTTTTTCACCATTGAGAATGATGTTTGCTGTGGGTTTGTCATATATGGCCTTTATTATGTTGAGGTAGGTTCCCTCTATGCCCACTTTCTGGAGAGTTTTTATCATAAATGGGTGTTGAATTTTGTCAAAATAAACACTCTTCATCGCGGTGCGTGGGCCTCTCACTATCGCGGCCTCTCTTGTTGTGGAGCACAGGCTGCAGACGCACAGGCTCAGCAATTGTTGCTCACGGGCCTAGTCGCTCCGCGGCATGTGGGATCTTCCCAGACCAGGGCTCGAACCCGTGTCCCCTGCATTGGCAGGCAGATTCTCAACCACTGCGCCACCAGGGAAGCACGTATTACTTATCTGGATGAGTAAGTTTTTGGCATCCCCTTAAAGTCATCTCACTCTAGGGTCCCAGCCCATGAGCCATGGGAGGGGGTCCATGGTGGTGGCATGGATGAGTCTAGGTAGGCAGAAGGGCCATAGAGAGTCATGGGATGCAGCTTGCACTTCCTCCCTTGGCAGGAAGGTCCCAGGGAGAGATTGCAGGGGGTCCATGAATATGGATGGGGAAAACCTCTGCAGTTAACCCAAATTGAGCATTTCTGACAACTATGACTATAGAGGAGATGACAGTAGCATTAACTGTATCTTTGATTTGTTACCAATTTGTCACCAAGAGAAGTCTGATGTATTTTCAGAGCAGGTTAGAGTTGAAGCAGATTTTATTTGTACCCACCACTACTTTGAAATGACAGAAGTTATTAGTACCACCTCTAGAGCTTATGATTGGAAGTACTGAGAAAGAAGCACATGTATTATGACATTGGAATTTCTTTTTTTAATTTAACTATATTTTTACAGAATCGAGTTTCCTTGTAATCTTATGTATATTATTTTATGTATTTATGCAGTGGTAATCAATATAGTCAGTAACTTGCCAAAGAAGGTCTGGGGCGTAGAAGTGCTTACAAACCCCCTCCTCTCAATCCTTTAACCTCTTGGGCCAAGTCTTTTACTCTGAGCATTGGAGATAAAAATCCCTGCCCTCCAGTATTACTGGGAGGATCAAATTCGACACTGTGCACGAACATCCCCATGCCCAATGTGAGGTGTTTTCAGTATTCAAAGGATGTGAAGTGAATGTGACATTCCAAATAGAAAAGAAACAGCAATAACTCACATGCATTTGCTGCTCGTGCTGCCATAACAAAGCACCGAAGATTGGGTGGTTTAAATAACAGAAATTTATTAGGACTTCCCTGGCGGTCCAGCGGTTAAGACTCTGCACTCCCAATGCAGGTGGCACGGGGTCGATCCCTGATCGGGGAGCTAAGATCCTGCACTCGGCGTAGCCAAAAAGAATGAGAAACAAACAGAACTTATTTTCTCACAGTCTTGGAGGCTGGAAGTTCAAGTCAAGGTGTCGGCAGGGTGGGTTTCTCCCGAGTCCTCCCTCCTTGCTGTGTCTTCACACGGTCTTCCCTCTGTGCATGTCTGTGTCCCAGTCTCCTCTTCTTATAAGGACACCAGTCAGATTGGATAAGGAAGGGTCACCCTAATGACTGCATTTGATTTATTTACTACTTTAAAGGCTGTCTTTCCAAAAATAGTCGCATGCTAAGGTGCTGGGGGTTAGGACTTCAACATATGAATTTGAGGCGGGAGACACAATTCATCCTATCTTGAAAAAAAGACTGGATGCCTACCCAGGTCAAGGGGAGCAGAAGGGGCGACCACCCACCTCATCTCACATCCACGGCAGGTGATGGAAATCTCTGTCCTCACTCCTGTTTACTTCTCCAAGTGCGTTCACCACGTGCTACCACCTGATACAACCATCTCCCTTTGTAGTTTCGGTTCCAGTCTCCCTGAGGAAAAGTAGAAGCAAGCCCCAAAGCAAACCTCGGCCAGAGGGTTGTAAGTGAAGTTGGCGAGCATACCCCTCTTCTTTGTTTCACACGAGAAGCTTGTGGCAGATGCTTCCTCACAGCTGAGACATGCTCTGCAAACATCACCGAGAGGCCACTGCGGCATGGAGCACACGACTCCTGGACTCGCAGGCCTTTCTGAGTAGGCCAGTCATGCAAACAAATATTGGCCTATGTGTTAGGAGCCGTTAGATGGGCCTCGATGAAATTACATATTGGATTCCATGAAAACTGGTCAGTAATTCTCACGAGAAGTTTAACACCTCTTCCTACTGTCTTTTTTTTTTTTTTTTTAGATAATAGACTTTTTTTTAAAGAGCAGTTTTAGATGTACAGAACGGTTTAGCATATAGTACAGAGAGTTCCCAATTTTCCTCCTCCCACACACCATTTCCAGTGTTAACATCTTTTGTGTAACAGTAGTACATTTGTTACAATGAATGAATCAATATTGATAAAATCCACAGCTGACATTGGAGTTCACTTCCGTTTCTGTACAGGTCTACCTGTTTGGACAAATGCAAAATGTCATGTATCTGCCACTACAGTATCATGCAGAATCCATTGACTGCCCTGAAAATCCCTTGTGTTCCCCATATGCGTCCCTTCTTTCCCATCCCCAGAACCCCTGGCAACCACTGATCTTTTCAGTTTTGCCTTTTCTAGAATGCCGTAGAGTTGGACTCATACAGTATGTAGACTTTTCAGATTGGCCTCTTTCGCTTAGTGATAGGCATTTAAAGTTCCTCCTTGTCTTCCCATGCCTTGATAGCTCATTTCTTTTTATTGCAGAATGATATTCTATTGTGTGGATGTGCCACAGTTTGTTTATCCATTCACCTACTGAGGACCATCTTGGTTGCTTTCGGTGTTTGGTGAGTAAAACTGTTGAACATTCCTGTGCGGGTTTTTGTGCAGACATAAGTTTTCAACTTAGTTGGGTAAACACCTAGGAGCATGGTTGCTGGATCGTATGTTTTGCTTTGTAAGAGACTGCCAAACTGTCTTCCAAAGTGGTCTTACGTTTCGCATTCCCACCAGCAACGCGGAAGAGTTCCTGTTGCTCAGCACCCTGTTAGCATTTGATTTTTTGCCGAGCTGCGTGGCTTGTGGGATCTTAGTCCCAAGACCAGGGACAGAACACAGCCCCGGCAATGAAAGCGCCAAGTCCTAACCCCTGAATTGCCAGGGAATTCCCCATATTTTGTCTTAATGTGCGTTTTCATTGTGATATGTGATATTCTGCATCTTTTCGTATGCTTGTTTGCCATCTGTATATCTCTTTGGTGAGTTTTTTTCCCCAGATCTTTTGCCCAGTTTTATTCTGTATTGTTTTCTTATTGTTGAGTTTTGAGAGTTCTTTGCATATTTTGGATATAATCCTTTATCAGATATGGATTTTGCAAATATATCTCCCAGTCTGTGGTTTGTCTTTTCATTAACAGTGTCTTTTGCAGAGCAGAAGTTTTTAATTTCAGTAAGTCCAATTCAGCAGTTTTTTTTTTTTTCAAGGATCATGTTTTTGGTGTTGTATCTAAAAACTCACTGCTAAACCCAAGGTCGTCTAGATTTTCTCCTACATTATCTTCTAGGAGTTTTATGTTTTTGCTTTTGACTTTTAGGCCCATGATCAATTTTAAGTTAGTTTCCGTGAAAAGCCTTGAGGTCTGGGCTAGATTAATTTTTTTGTTTGTTTTGTCTATGGATGTTTGTTGTTCCAGCACCATTTGTTAAAAAGGATATTCTTTCTCCATTGAAATACCTTTGCTCTTTTGTCAAAAATTAGTTGACTATATTTGTGCGGGTTCCTGCTGCCTTTTTATTAAACATTTGGCTACTGTTTAGGGGGAATACTGATAGCATTTGTTGCGAGCGGATTCTTGTATTCCAGCCCCCTGCAGTCAGCAACCAAAAATAATTGTTTGGAATATAGATATTGTGCAGTGGATACCTGTGTAGATCGTTGCTGCTCACGGCCTCCAAATTAACCTTTATACTTTTGTCAGAACGCACTAGCTCCTTTCCTGCTCTACTTTAATGTGCTTTTTCTCCTCTTTTCTTACACCATTCGAAAAATCTGCAAAACAGATGAAATAAAATAGTCTAATTTAACACGTTCCTACCACCCGTCTAGCATTCAGAAGGTGGAATTTCTCGGTGTTATTAGGATAAATGTAGGGGGTCGCGTTTCCTGTCTGAGGTCTTACAGAGTCCCTGGGGGCTCCTAGGAGTCTGTGGTAAAAGTGCTCGACTCCTTACTTGCAAGAAGATCGTTGGGATTATTGGGACACGATCAAACAGGCAAGATGGATTCCAAGCTCCCTCGCATTGTTAGCTACGGAAGACCAGCTGTAAAAAAAGTGGTCACACCGGGTCCTAGTTTGGAAGCGAGGATTTCCACCACTTTCTCATACTTTAAATGATTGGCGTCTGCCAAGTAATCAAAACATACCAAGGAACCTTTTCATCGTGTTCAGTTCGGAATTTCCAAGCAGCTAAGGACAAGCACGGCTGGCAAGCCAGAGGGCCAGTTTGGCTGCGCGGCTACTCGAGAGTGTGCGGTAGCCGGGGGCCGTGTCCCTGTAAAGGCGAAAGCTGTAATGCTGTCAACTTGTTATTTACTTTCCAAATCTGAATGACTGAGCAAGGCGAAAGGAGAATCAATCAACCACTATGTGACCCTACAGGCGGAAAAAACGCAGCGCTCCCATCAGCAGGCGGTGGGGGAAGGGAAGCACGTGTAACCCGGGCAGGGTTGCATCAGGAACTCGCTCGGGTTTTCTGTTGCCCCCCTGGTTTTTCGATTGCCTGTTAATACCTCAGCATCAGTCCTCACAAGCCCAGGGAGCCCGGGAGCAACGACGGGCAAGCTCAAGGGAAGGTCCCACCACGTCCTTTTGGGGGGCCTTGAATGGCAACTGATACAAAATAAGGCAAAATCTATTCTGCTGATTCACAATTATGGAGACTGTGTAAGTGTATCTTTTATTGATGTGCTCTAATAATAATGTGCAGCAACCGTCGTTTTACATCACTGACGTTTCACAGCAATATTTGGCAGCATAATTTTTAGTCTGCCTTTTTGATGGAGGACCAGCCCCTTAAACACTCACTTCGGGCCCCCTCTCCGCACAACCAGTACAGCAAATGGCCCGGTGTCCCAGCAAGGAGCAAGTGAGGTGCCAGTGTAAAACGCTGAGTGTGTACTGGGCTCTTGGGGCGAAGCTCCTTATACGCCAAAGGGAGGGGCAAACTTATTCTAAAATATTCGGCAAAGCAGACACCCAAGGTGCCGGCGGGTGGGTGCAGATGTTTGTTTAAGTGAACTCAGGCCTCGAGTGGGGGGCAGTTGTCGCCAAGCAGGAGGGGAGGCAGGAGCGCTGGGGCCTCGGGTTCACCAGAGCTGGGCCGAGCGAGCTGCGGCAACCTTAGCACTTGGCTGGGGCCCGAGGCCCGACGCCTCCGGGCGGGGGCGGGGGTGAGAAGGCCCAAGCGCCCGGCTTCTTCCCCCTGCCCCCGCCGGGAGCCTCCACCCCGCTGGGCCCGAGTTTCTTTCTCCCCACGCACTGCCGGCTCTTCGCTGGAGGCATTTTGCAAAGGTCGAGGCTCCCCCCTGGGCCCCCACTTTTCCGGGGAGGGGAGGAGACCATTGGGGTGCCCTGCCGGCCGCCGATTTTGAGGAAGCGGCGTCCTCAGGCAGGTTGCAGGGGTTCTGCTAGGGCAGCTGGGCGGCTGCTTCTTGGAGGTGGGGGAGGGTAACAGAGCGGTGGCCCGGTTCCCCCCTCCCCTGGAAACCGCGGTGCTGGTGACCGGGCTCCTGTCCCCTCCTGGCTGGGTCCGGGCCTGGGACGGGGTGGGCACAGGCCTGCGTCTCCTTCCGCCCGCATGGAGGCCACGAGGAAGGGACGGGGTTCGGATACACTAGGGAGACCCGGGTTCCCTTCAGCCACCCCGGGCGCGGCGGGGAGAGCAGAGTCAGGGGTGAGGGACGGGGGAGGGTTGCAGGTTCCCCCGCCGTGGGGACGGGGCGGCTCAGGACGCGAGTCTTCCCTGGAGCCCTGGGGGAGGGGCTGTGTTGGGGGCGGACTCTCCCCCTCTTGGCTGTGGGGGAGGGCAGGCCTGGTGGCCTCACCCTCCGTGGGGGAGGGACCGGCTTGGGACGCGCCCCTCCCCCCCGGGCGTGTGGGTGGGGGGTGTGTCGGGGGGGAGGACTCGGGCTCCCGTTCCCCGGCGGTGGGGGAGGGTGCGGGCTGGGGGCCGTGGGGGGAGGGGCCGGCCCGGCGGCGGAGGCGGCCTCCCTGGCAGTCCTCCCGGCCGGGGTCGGCGCGCTGGCGGCCGCTCCCCCCGGAGGTCACTGCCCGTGCCGGTCCCTCCTGCCGTCCCGCCCTCTGCCGCCGCCACCGCTCCCGCCCCAGCCCCCCCCACCCCCCCGCACTCTCTGCGCTCGGGAGCGAGGTGCCGCCAGCGCCGCCGCCGCCGCCCCGCCGCCGCCGCCGCCGCCGCCGCCCCGCCGCCGCCGCCGCCGCCGCCGCCGCCGCCGCCGCCGCCGCGCCCTCGGCCGCCATTCGGCCGCCATTCGGCCGCCATTCGGCCGCCATTCGGCCGCCATTCGGCCGCCATTCGGCCGCCGAAACTTTCCAGCGCTCGCGCCTCACGGGAACTCGGCTGAGGCGGGGCGGGGGCGGGGCGGGGCGGGGGCGGCGCGCGGCTGCTCCGGGTGCCGGGCCCTCCTCGGCCGCGGCACGGCCCGGGCTCGGCGACGGCCGGCCGGAGGGAGGTTCGGGGCGGCGGCGCCGCCGCAAGTTGCGCTGCTCGCGGCGAGGTGAGTGCGCGGGGCTCGGCCGGCCGGCTGGCCGGGCGCGGGGTGGGGCGGGGGGGGACGCCAACTTGTCCCGCATGGGGGCCGGCGGTTCCCTCCCTCCGGGGTCAGGCCGGCGGCCTGGGGCGCCCGCATGCTCCGTCCGCCTCCGGGGCTTTGGAGGGGCAGGTCCCCAAGTGTCTCTCGGGCTTGGGCTGGGGTGCGGCGCGCTCCCTGCAGGCTGCACAATACCCCGTTTTGGCTGCTCCCCAAAGTGCCGGCGCGTTGGGGGCGGGCGGAGGCTGGGGGGCTCCTTTGTTTCGGGGCGGGGGAGGCGGCCGGCAAGTTTGGGGAAGCGCTCGATTTGTCCCCCGGTGCCCCTTTGTCTGCCCAACCCGGGGTTGGCTGGACGGACCTGCGCCGCCGCGGGATCCCCCGTGGGGGGAGGGGAGCCCCATTCATCCCCGGGCGCGGGCCGGCCAGCCCCGGGCCGGCTGGAAGCGCGGCGGCGCGGGCCCTGGGCGGCTCAGTTCTTGAGCCGCAGAAACCGTCAAGGAAGTCGGGAGCTCCCCAGCCCGGGCGAGGAGTGCGGGCTGGGGGCGACTTCGGCGGACGGGGGGCGTCCCTGGTCGGGCCGGGTCTGCGGAGCGCGGCCTGGGGAGGCTGCAGACCTGTTGCTCCCGGGCTGGGGGGAGGGGTGCCCCCAGATTCGCGTCCTGGGCGCTGCTCCCCAGGGGGACCTTGCCCACGGGGGCCGGTGTTCGGAACGGGGTGGGGCGCGCCTTCGGGGGTCGCCGGAGGTCGCCGGGTCCTTGACAGTTGGGGGCTGCCAGAGGCCCGCGGGCGCTGGGTTAGGGCCTGCCCTTCACGTGCGCTGTCCGTGCGCGGTGAGGCCCGCGCCGGGGCTCGTTCTTAGCACGGCCTCGCATTCTCCGAGCCCCTCGCTTTGGAAATTCCACAAAGTTAGAGTCGGAGGTGGGGTGTTTTTTTTTTTTCCTTCTTTCTTTTCTGTCGCTGATGTTGTAGAGCAGAACCCCAAAAGAAACAGAAACCCATGCCCTATTCCTTGTGCCACGGTTTCTGCTTTGCTTTGTCACATGTGGTTTGACCTGACTGCTGGATGTTTTTCTCTCCAGGCGCGCCGCCTGGGTCCCTGGGTTAACCTGAAAGGGGAGGGGCGGGACTCCAGCCTGGGAGGGGGAGGGGAGCGCCACTCTTCCGTCCTGAACGGTGGCCTCGGTGTAGGAAATTGCCCAGGACGATTTTATGAAAAGTTTACAACTAGTCATTCCTAGGAAAGACGCGATGGGTGGGAGGGGGGCGCGAATGTTGAGTATGGAACAGTTGAGACGTGAAGATGACTCTTTTATGTTTAGGGATGTTAATATCTCAAACGTACGGCAGATTTTCGTGGAAAACCCCCCAGCTGGATGATGAATCCAGGGATGAAAGTTGAAGTGCATCACTTGACCCACTTATTAAGATAGCCCCTTAAGGATATTCTAGATCTGAAGGGAACACACACCTGTGGGACGAAAATGGAGACTTCAGGTGTTGATTTGGTGTTGTGCACAGCAGGGTGTGTGTCATTGGATCTTCTGAGGTTGGCTCTTCTTGTGCTTCTGTCCAGGGCTTAAGTCACTCTGGGAATTGTCAACACCCCTCATTTAAATTTCACACCTTGACCCTTAAATCTCCCAAAGCTCACCCCTCCTGAAAGTTTGGGTGTTTAAATGAAGTGTGTGGTATCCTAGTTGGTCTCGAATCTCACCTTTAACCGTGGGAGTCTCAGTTTTCTCATCTGTGTGATGGCATCATGAGTCTACCTGGGTGAGCTGTTAGGAGGGTTTCAGCGCTAGCCAGCAGAAAGGGGAATAGAGCCCGAGTCCAGCTCCATGAGGACACCTAACGCTTTGCTAGAAAAGCAGCCTTTGTCCCCGTTTGGCCTGAACTAGTGAAAGGGCCCACCCTGTTGTTCTGCTCTACCGTTGACCTTCAAGTCCTGTAACTTTTCTGAGTGTCGTTTTCTGTATGTAAAAATAAAAACGGGAACTGAAATCGTGGTGCTCATTGGGTAGTGCAAGGACAGGAAGAGGGAATGTACGTGTAATTTTTTTGAAAACTACAACGCTGCCTGTAAGTTTTAGTTGTTATGGTATTGTGCAGGTAGAGTAGTTTTCCTAATGTTACTCTAATGCCATGCAGTGAGGATTTTACGGGCACTTAATGCCCTGTGTGCAACAATTATTTTCATTCTACTTCAGAGGACACTGACTTGTTAATATATGGTGGAGGGAGGATTGTTTGATTCCGAAAGCCCAGCTCTTAAGCTTGGTGTTATTTTGCCTTCCTGTGTATACATAGTGTGAATCTTCCCACTTGGAGACAAGCTCGTTAAATTACACACACACACACACACACACACACACACACACACACACCCCATTTCTCTTTCTCTCTCTCTCTCTCTCTTTCTCTCCCTCTCCCACACAGAAGACCCTACATTGAAATCTGTTTGTACACCTAGATGAATCTCAGCAGAAATCATGAAATGTCCACCACAGTGGAAAGATTGTTTTCATCTGTAGCTTAATTATCTGGTGTGGCAGCCACTAGCCAACATGGGCATATTTAGATTCAAATTAACTAAGATTCAGTAACAATTCTGTTGTTACTAAAATAAACAATTCTGTTCTTTCAGTGCTCTACCCATAATTCACATACCCAATAGATGTGTGTAACTAGTGGCCGCCATATTGGGACAGCGCAGAACTTGCAGAATGTTCTATTGGAAGGCGATTCTCTATAGTTACTGCAAGTAAGGATTGATAAAGAAGGCAGTAAAGAGAGTTAGTTTACTTTTTGTGGGAGGAGGGGAGAGGCTGTAAGAGTTTGAAATAATTTACTGGTAGACTTTTAAAAAAAAAAAAGGTAGGCCCATTTCAGCTAGCAGGTGACCTAGGAAAGTGATTTCAGTGAGGTTGACAGCTGTGGTTTTTTAGATTGAGGTGGTTTGGATCACTTTTGAATTAGAAAACCAGAACTCCAAGCTGGAGTCTCTCACTGAGTATTTAACCTTGGACACGGCATTTAGTGTCTTTGTGCCTCAGTTTCCCCATGTGAAAAATGGCATAGCCAGTCCCCATGTTGCCTGCCTTTGAGTGTGTCGTGGCGAACATCTCTTGGGATGGTGGGGAGCCCAAGGTGTGACCGTCAGTGAAGCCCCTCGTAGGTGATTTAGAGGCCTTAGGTGATGTAGAGGCCTTATCTGATATGTTTAAAGCGGTGTTCGCCATGGGCTACCTACCCCTCCCCCCAAGTTTATGTCTTAAGTTTTAAGGTTTAATTTCTTGAGGGTCAAATCTTCTCTTATTAAAAGACTGATCAGGAATCCTTCCAACAAAGTGAGGCTTAACAATAGTCAAAGTATTTTTTAAAAGCGGCTGAGTGCTGGCCGTTTCCTGTATACTGGTCCCTGAGTCAGGATGTTATTTTTATTACTTAGTTGGTGTGTTCTTTGCATAGTCTTTTGTATTTTTTTATAGCAACGTATTAGAAATTTTATTTGTGGTTGGGGGGAAAAACCCAGTTTTGCATCTGTGAGAGAGGTGACTTCCCAGATCCCCCTCTGCCATTTGTCCTCACTCTTGCTTTCTCTCAGGACTGCTGTGACCTGTCAAGCTTTTGAGACACCTGGGATATCCATGATTCTCTTCCAGAGGCGGGCAATGGGTTCCTGCAGAGGGAAGCCAGGCCCACAAGAGCCATCTCATGTAGGTCCTGAGTGTCAGGAATTCAGACCCTTCATCAGTTACCTATTGGGAGGGAGGACCCCACACCCCAACCCTGAGGCTGCCCCCTCCTTGAGCTTTCCGCCAGGTGTCTGGGTCTTGGGCTCTGCACACGTGGTTATTGCCAGGCCTGACCCGGGCCAGAGGACAAGCACGATCACTCTGCCCTGTGAGGCGAGACTGTCCCAGGTGTGGTGTCCCCGGATACCTTGCATTTGCCTCCTTTTTCTCCCTTAAAAAAGAAGAGTACGTGACTTCCAATAAGTTGTTAATCTTTCACCACCCAAGACGTTTAAAAAATAGTTTCAATCAGGAAGCAAGACTAAAGTCATTTTGTAAACTTTTTTGTTTTTTAAGTTGGAAAGATAAACTTTTTTTTTTTTTTTCCATACCTATTTTTAGCGTGAAGGAAGTAACTGGCCTCGTGAGTGGAGACTGGATGTGAGTTTCTCCCTCGGGTCTTGCCCTCCTTGGCCCTCCCTCCTGTCCATCCTTCCCATGGGGCTCGACCAACTGGATGGCCCCGGCCACGTGAGTAGAGCGAGACCCAGCAACCAAAATAAACGCTGGATGTGGGAAGGGACCAACAGTCAACATGTTTGTAGAGGGAAAGAGAGCCTGCTCTGAGAAAATGAGTTTAAAACCTCAGGGGAAAAACGCAGTCATTAAGGAATGTGCTCCCCGGGAATTTGACCATGGAGGTGGCCGCCTCCTGCAAAGCACTTCTGTGCATTATCGCCGTCGTCAAATATTTATTGAGAATCCACTGCCTGATTGAAGATTGCAGATGTGAACTGGAAGCCATTGAAAAGTTAAATTGGAGCAAATTTAAACTTGGAAACAGAGGAGAGAGTATTTTCTTCTGATGGAGGAAGTTGGGTACCGTTTCCATGGCTTTGGTTTGTTCTTGGTAGTTGGGAAGGAAGAGGTGGAGATGGAGCGTGTGACTCGCAGGTTCGAGAGAAAGGGACGTCGTAGGGACGAAGGTAGCGGAGATGGTGGCTTACTGGAACCGTGTTTTCAGCGTTGAGCTCTAGAAGCTTGTGGTCAGCCCATGGTTCTCAGGGCAGTTTTGTCCCCTACCGTCAAGCAGCTTTTGGCAATATCTGGAGACGTGTGGTTGTCACAAGTTGGGGGAGGGGGACGGTGATGCTCCTGGCGTCCGGGGGGGCGGGGGGGGGGTCCGTGGATGCTGCGTAACATCCCACAGTGCACGGGACAGACCCACCCCAGAGAGCGACCCGGCGCTTAATGGCCGTGATGCCAGGGTGGAGACACCAGCCCTGAGTTCTGCTGTCAGCCGTGCAGTCCTGTCTTGAGCAAGGTCCACGGGCAGCTGGATGTCAAGATAGGTATCCGGCGCTGTGGTTCTCACGGCTCCGGCTCCCGTAGGCCGTTTTGGGATACATTAGGAAGTAAATGAGAAGGGAAAGGAGGAGGTGGGAAGTGGATGGCGGGAGCGGCGCAAGGCCAGGAGGTGTTGGGGGCGGGGGGGCGGCTGCGAGTCGCCTGAGCTCTGTCTCAACTCGAGTATTTTAGAGCCCTGATGCCAGCGCGCCTGCAGGGCTCCTTCCTGCTGGTTTTGCGGATGTCATTGCAGATTTAGCGGGTCTCACCTTTGGTCGGCTTCTTGGGACTTGGGTATTTATCAGGGGAACACCTGGTACCTGTCTGCTGTTTTCGGACCCTCTCTGTGCCCAGCGAGATGTCGGTTAACCTGGACTTGGGGTAACCTCCACCGCCGTGCTTGGGAGGGCGGGCGGACACATCAGTGTGGGAGGCGTTTGCGGCCTGCAGGACTCTGGATGCTGTTTCAGGCCCTGTCCTCTCCTGTGAGTAGTTGATTCGTGAACGGCTGGGGGCAGCTGGGTGCGGACCTGCAGTGGGGCCCTCTCCCACGAATGGGCACTGCTGGCGCCTGGAGTCTGGTCCTCCTGAGCCAGCCCGTGGCCCCGTGGCCTGTGACCCCCCCCCCCGCCCAAGAGGAGCGCCAAGCCCAGCCTGGTTGGGGGCCCTGTGGGCTCCTGGTGGTCATGGGGTCGGGGACACTTGGTTTGCAGCCAGCTCACCATGCACTGACCGCCTCTGGGCACATGTTACCTTCTCTGGCCTTAGTTTTCTTCTTGAGAGAGAAAGAAAATAAAATCTGTTTCTCAGGCTTGTATTAACAGAAGGAGGATTATTATCATGCTTGGAGCCCAGTGTCCTTAGGTTTTCCTCTACTCTGAAGTTGGGAATTGGTGTGGAAATATCCAATAATGACAGTAATAATATATCTTTTTTAGTTACGGTGGTCTCCATCAATTGCTTGCTTGCTTTTCTTAAGTTAAATTTCAGGGCTGGCATACGCACACAAACACACACACGAGCTGTATTCAGACACATATGTATTCTCTGTATATTTCCTAAATTTACTATGTGATAAATGATGAATTTCAGCATGCTTAAATTTCTGTAACCACCACCATCATCAGGATACCAAACAACTAAATTCCGTCACCCCAAAGGTGTCCGTGGTGCTTTCCCTCCATACTCCCCGCTCTCTCAGCCCCTAACTCGGGGCACCTGCCGATCAGCTCTGCTCTCCTGGTCTTGGTAATCACATTTTAACTCAGGATGAAATGCCTAATAGTGAATCTCTCCACTCTTCGAGCACCTTCCTTGACTCATGAATTTTATACTGTGGCACACTTGGGCCCATGTGTTTTTCTCAGAATGATTTTGCACTGTGGATATTATCAAAAGCAAGGAAAAGCCAAAACTTAGAGCTTCTTAATACTTGTAAGAAATCATAGTGAAAAAATATCGGGTATCTTGTTGGAGCTGCCTATAGGATTTGCACATTTCCTATGCCAGTTGATCCTTGCTGCCAAATCAGTTGAGATGGGACATTTTTGGATGCACTTTCAGAGACTGTTTCTGGAGCAGTACTATGTAAAATGTATCAGTAGGTTAGACTCATGTCTTTAGTTTCAAAAACAGGACACACATTAAGAGGCGTGGTTTTCCCAGTGGGTTGATAACGTGACCAAAAAGTACACTAAAAATATCCAGTTGTGTTTGCATTAGTTTGTTGTAGAAATAAATTCCTACGTCTGTGTTTCTATGTGGTTGTTCACCTGAATTCTACCTTGGGTCGTAATTTCACTATTTGTGATCAAATAAGGAATATCATGTTTTCTAGAGAATCCTTTGCCTGGCGTTTTGGTCACTTGTGTCCTGCCTTGGGTTGCCTGCCTGCTTGTGTGAAGTTGTTGAACCTGTGTGTGTCCTCACGTGTAGAGTGAAAGGCTTGATGAGCTGATCTTGAGGCCTCTCCTACCCCGTGTTTGCGGATTGTAATGTGGAAAAGGCACACGTTAAATGTTGCGTAGGCTCTTTTTTTTTTTTTTTTTTTAACACTTTTGTAGGTTAAGGATTATGGTGGTTTTATATTAACTAGCAATTTGAGTAAACTATGTTCCATGCTTTAACTAACATTTTACCCATGATTGAAATAAACAATATTCAACTTAACATTGCTAAGTTAGTTGCATGTTTTACTGTAAAAAAAGACCCCAGCAATTCAGAAGACACTTTGGGCTGTGGGGTGCCTCTGAATAACTCTTACGAGTGTTGTAGTTTCCCAGTTTCAGGAGACCCTGTAAAATAAGCACAAACAATGCTCACGGCAAAATTCATAGTGTTTATTCTTGAAGAGACTGTCTCTGCCTTGAATTCCTGTCATTTTTTCCTATCGTGGTGGATGGAGCTGGAATACTGAAAAGAAAACATGAGAGTTTTCTCTGCTTACTTCCCTTGAGCCTGGAACCCAGAATATGACCCGAGATAGCCAGCCCGGAGCACTTTCCTTTCTGGAACACTTAACACCAACCCCCAGGGAGAATACAGAGGCAGGAGGAGGTGAGGACTCTCCCCGCCCCACCCCCCCACCCCCCCACCGCCCCACCGGCGTGATGATCACCTTCTCTCTCTCCAAGATGTTGAAGACTTTCCTCATGTCTACCGCAACCTGGACACCCAGCCTCATCCATGTTGGAGCAAGGCTAGAGGGACACTGTCCGCTTCTTGGGAGAGCTTGGCTCATACTATTATAGACTTGCCCGTTGTCATTGGGCTTTAGAGTCTGTGTGAACATCCGGTATCGAATTTGCAAACACTTCTGCTTGTTTAAACTTTCCAATAGATGGAAATTTGGGCAAAAGAAGCTTACTGTATGTGATGCCATTTTATTTCTTAAATCAGTAATAACAAATACTTTAATATGGTAAGACCACGTAAGTCATGATTGGGAACTGGAGAAAATTCTGTGTAACTGAGCAGTGCTTTTTGTTTCTAGTGCGTTGGGGTGATTTTTAGCCTTAGCTGGGTCAGCTCTACCCGTCGAGGTACCCTTCTTATCTTGACATCCGTTTGAAGATGAGAAATGAGAAAGTGGAGTTGGAGGGATGTTACCCCGTTCATATGATGCAGACATCTGTAGCACCGGTATGCAAACATAATTCTCAGCACCTATAAAGTTCCAGGTGGTTGCCGAGTTTTAGGCTGTATTTAGAAAAGCAACTGAGCAGAGAACTGATGTCTCTACCATTTGATTCATTTGGGAGACAGAATAAACTTGGGTCCTTGCCTTAGGTTCTTTTCCCAGCAGAATCTTATCAGGCATTCTAATCCCTTGAAACTTGAATGCCAACTCTGTGTTGGTAAAGACTCAAGTATTCACAGTGATCAACGTAAAAACAAGGGTTGCCAGTCCCTGACAGTCACAGGTCAGTCTTGGGAGACGCGCTTTGGTTTAACTCCTAATTTGATTATGAAAAAATATCACATTAGGTTTGTATTTCTAAGATGCACGATGATTCTGTGCCAGTTTCAACAATTTCCAGAGATCTGTAGCGTAATTCTTCAAAAAGCCTTGCCAGGAGAAACAGCGTTGGAGGGGCACCCAGCTCAGAAGTTGGTGAAAATAAGAAGTAATGATCTCATTTGTCCAGTGCATGACAGAAACTGTTGTAGACCAGATGAGAACAAGGGGAGAGGCCTGTGGAAATTAGACTTGCCTGATAAATTTCATGGGCCTCCTAGTACATTTCCTTGAAACCAATAGTCTCCATGTTTAGTTGAGGCAGAGGGTGACAGAAATGCCTTGTCTCAGGTTTTAATTCAAAAAGTGGGCTCCCAAGTGGACTGCATATCCTCTGGCAGTGACAGTGGGATTTACTGGAGTGCAGGAAGAAACTTAAGTTCTCTGTTTATGTATTTTTATTTAATAGTTACAAAATGTCTATTTGTGGTCTATGAAAAATGCATATAATGTTTGTTGTGTGTTATCTCTAGTTAATAGGTTACATGAGTTGGAGTTAATGCTTAAAAGGTTTTCACTGAGAGGGATATGCAATGAAAAAGCATCTAGAGATCACTGATGGGGTCCCCAGAGGTGACGAGGGGCTGATATTGAAGTCCCTGAATAAAGTGGGACACAGATGTATTCCCCTGCCACGATGTGTGTGTGTGTGTGTGTGTGTGTGTGTGTGTGTGTGTATACACACACATGTGTTGTGACTGAGATCTGCCAGCTTAAAGATTGGACATCCCTCCAGAGGCACAGCTATTAATGATGTGATTTGGGGAAGAAAGAACAACGTTGACAGGGTACTGGGCACGTTTTGGATCTACAGGATTGTGCGTGTTTTTAAAGCTGAAAAAATATATGTGTTTCAGAACCAGATGACAATATCCCAGTTGCAGGTGCACGAGGAAACTTTGGAACAATGCTGTGCTTTTTAAGCATTTCATGACGCCGCAGTGTTTTCATAATCACTTAATTCTGTTTATAAATCAGCTGCTTTCATTGATGGATGCCCTCAGGGCTCCCCAAAACCAGGCTTTTTGTCGAATACGTGATTCAAACTTTAAAAGATGTGAGAGAGCGCTGGAACTGGGTTGTGATAAAAGTCTCTGGGTGCCTTCAGTCTGGCTGTTTATTTGTTGTTGTTTTTTTCCAGAAACATATTTCATCCATCATGGTTGTCATTAAATCTTTTATTTTTTTACTTTTTGCATTTCACATTAGAGGCTTTTTAAAAGAGAAAACTGTCATTTTGGTTGATGCTGTATTACTGGTGTTACAGAGAGTAAATAAATACAAAAGTTACATTCACAACCCAGACCACATTGTGGGCTGTGGAGGTGAGACATAGGACTCACCTCCAAACTTCAGGTCTTTGGCTGAGGTCGTTTGCTGAGAATGGCTGAAGCTTTGGTTTTCATGACACTAAATGTCGACCGCAAGTAGTTCCAGGTTTCCACAGCAGCGTTTTTGTTTGTTTAATTTGAAATGATTGATACGTTAGCTTCGGTTTTGGTGTTTGTGCCTATTTTTCCCTTTGTGGATACTGAGTTTGCAGCGTAGCTTTGTATGTAAAGGGAAGCAGAGACCTGCACTGTGCATGCAGACGCCTGCAGCTAGCGATGGTCTTGTTCTCCATACCGTCCGGGCACCAGGAGCACACCTGATTTCACTCTCGTCAGGATCCACGTGGACATTCATTTGTCCTTTGGTAGAATAATATATTTATCTCCTACTTAAAAAAAAAAAAAGATTGCTTCTCTTTACAGTAATAATTCAGAAGGCACCTACTGTGAAGAGGGGAGAAGCAGGAAGTAGAATTTTTTTTTTTTTGTCTGCACCACGTGGCCTGCGGGATCTTAGTTCCCCCACCAGGGATCGAACCCAGGCCCTCGGCAGTGAAAACACGGAGTTCCAACCACTGGACGGCCAGGGAATTCCCAGGAAGTAGAATTTTTTGACATCTACATTATGCACCTTTGTCTCTGCTCTCCAGAGATCAGGACATTTAAGCTCCTGTAACAAATTTAGTTTTAATGAAAGTCTTGGGGAATGTCCTTTATCTGCCCCGTGCCTGCCCATCTAAGAGGAGGGAGAAATTACACAAAGTATTTTGCTTTTAGCCGGTTTCCTTGAGCCTTGTCCAAGTCCTGACTTCTTATTGCCAGCAGGTCAGCTAGACACTGGTCAATCGCTTCAGCTCTGGACAGGAATCTTTTTCTGTCTTTGTTGTTGATAATTTTCTAATAATTATTCATTTGATTATTTGCCAGCCAAATTACCCTAAATAATATTCAGAGATGTATCCGAGAATAGCCCCATCCTGAGACTGTTCGCAGAAGTGGGCACAAAATTTGATTTTATTTCCTAAATGCATACCTCAGGTACTCATGAAGTGCAGAGATCTGTGTATACTCTCTGGGAATTAGAGGCACAGGTGTACAGAGCAGGAACGTAGGGGAATAGTAGCACCAAATGGTTGAGTCAACGGGACATGAACTCTCCAAGTATGCTAACCTTTGAGGGAAGATCTAAAAACAAATGAGTTTGTGGCTTTGTGAATTACCATTCACGTAATTTCTGTCAAGGAAGGCAGTTACTTCTTCTTGGGAAGCTTGGGTTATTAAAATTAGCTATCTTCATTTTCCCACAAAAATAAAAATCAATTGTAGTTCAGATAATTGTATGTGGGGCTTTACAACTGGAAATTTGAAGTTAGCAAAATTACACACCCCTGGTTAATTACATGAGTATACTCAAACTAAATATAGGATAAGATTAGCTCATGGAAATAGTTCCTTTTTCTCTCAGTAGGTACAGCTCCTGTTCGCCCAATAGTTAATAGTTTTTAATTCCATTATGTAATTTTTTGATCATCCTGTGTTTCCAGAAAAGTTAACTGAATAAAACCAGAGACTGTGTGTTTTCACTATTTCCCAATTCATATTTAAACATGAAATGGTGCACAGAATAAGCTGTCCTTTGTGAATTTTAATTTTCTCAGCTCCTGGCACAATAGAGGGGTAAGCTGGGGTCCCATTTTTCTGCATGGCTTTTGCTTTAAGGGAAGTTTGGGTTTGGTTCATACTTTGCTATCTAAGAGTATGTTCAACCTTCTTGAATTACCTGTCGTGTTTGCTTTTCCGTTGAATGTTCTATATTTAGACAAGAAATGTATTTTTCTGTATGGGTTTCTGATGGCCCAGATGTTCATCAGAGTAGAATTTCTCTCTTTCCAAACTGCTGCCATTGGGCAGTTTGGTTGTTCTATAGTTCCTAGTATTGAGTTGGACACACTGTAGATTCAGGTTGGGCTGTCATTCCTTTTGCAAGCTATGTGATACTTTGTTTTATTTGGGTTTGCCATAGATGTTTGCTCGGCCTTGGGATGGCTGTAGATGGCCACTTGCGGTGATTAATTTCACGAAGATCTCTAAATCCCGTTTAAGGTCTAGTTGATTTTCAGGAACAGTGTTACTGAGGTATAAATTACATACCATAAAAAGCACCCGTTTCAAGTGTGCAGTTTCAGTGATTTTTAGTCAGTTTACCGAGTGGTGCGGTCATCGGTCATCATCCAGGTTTCAAACATTTTCATTCCCCAATAAGATCACTCACGTCTTCGGGAATGTCACGTCATCCATTCCTGCTCCCCCTGCCAGCCCCAGGCAGCCACTAATCTCCTTTCTGTCTCTGTAGATTTCCCTTTGCTCAGAACCCGATGGTGAGAGGTGATTTAGTGAACCTTCCCCGCCCCCTGTCCAGGAGAGGGGTACGTGGGGAGAGTGCAGGACAGGACGGGACGAGGAGCCTTGGTTTCCTCCCTGTAAAATCAGGATAGTGATGGGTTGGTTGCAAGCTCTCAAGGTGGAGCCATGCGGGAAGTAAGTCGCTCTGTAAAAAGACAAAAACGTTTACGTTTAGGGACTTCCCTGGCAGTTCAGTAGTTAAGACTCTGCGCTTCCACTGCAGGGGGCACAGGTTTGATCCCTGGTCGGTGAACTAAGATCCCGCATGCCCTTGCGGCAGGCACGGCCAAAAAAAAGAGAGAAACGTTTACTTGTAGTCAGCAAACTGTGAATCTAGAGGAGTTCCTCGTATATTTAGGGTCGTGTTAATCGTGAAGAATCGTGCATAAAGGGCTGCATTGGACAGGTGAGGAGTCTGGAAAAGGAACTGCGTTTACAGTGATGGGCTCAGTCCCTGGAGAACCCAGGACACAGCCATAGGGCAGTCAACCCTCCATGCCCCTGCTGCCTCCTTCTTGAAATCCCGTCCTGTTTCTTTCATGACATTGGATGTTAGACTTTGACGGAAGTTCCATCTTGGTCGGGAAATACCTTAGCTCAGTGGTCCTCCACCAAGGGCAGTTTTGCTCCCAAGGGACGCTGGACGATGCCTGGGGGCCTTTCTGGTTGTTACCAGTGGGGAAGGGGTGTCACTGGCATCTAGTGGATAGAGGTCAGGGCCGCTGCCCAGCATCCTGTAACGCAGGGGATGAGGCCCCAAGGCCCACAAAGAATTACTCAGCCCAAGAGGTCCTTAGTGCCGAGGTCAAGTACTCTGCCTTAGAAGCTTGAATCTCGTGGTTAAAGACTTAGTAAAGTTGAAGGACTATATCCCCCATCAGACTTACAAAAGAAGTTCAGAAATCTTTCAGTCCTCATGCATTCCAGGGAAATATGGATCTTTTTCTAAAGGAAAGGACAAGCAAGGTTTTGGGAGCTAACTTTAGAGAGAAAAGAAATTCCTTTAGAAGTATTCATTTACAAATAAACAGCGAAATTACACGAGACGTCTGGGGCCACCCCTTGGCTTTGATCTGGAAATCACACTTCATCCTTATTATCTCTTCCCCAAGAACTGAGAAAGGAGGGCGAAAGATCCTAAGCCTGAGTAAAGACTACACGTGATGAATGTGCTGGAAGGGAGTGCCTGCTGTGAGCCCAGCCTTTCAGTGCTCTGCTTACGGCCCACGGCCCTCCCTCCAGGGTTTTGGTTTCTCTCGGTTTCTATAGGGTTTTCAGTTGCTTCCTGGAGTGCGCAGGGTGTCATAATAGCCAGGCCTCCACCCCTTGTTTTCTTCGTCTGGTCAACCTTTGAGCCCCCTGAGAAGTTCAGGGCCCCCTGCCTGGGCCCCAGCCCGCTTACCTGCGTGCGTCCCCTTCTCTGTCCTGCATCTCCCAGCAGGAGCTGCCCCGCACCCCTGCGGCGCGTGTTTCTACCCTGGGGGCCTCTCCCTGCCTGCACCCCGGCAGCCGGCCTTGCTTTGGGGGCTTCCAAAATGCAAGGCTTTTCCTCTGGACAGATTCTGGTTTTTGTTTCTTCTTCCTGTTCTGAGCTCGTTCCTGTTTCTCAGGTGACACCTGAGAACATGCTGGTTTCCCTGAGTTCCCGCACTGTGGGGTTGTAGCGTCCAGCCCCTCCGGCAGAACAACCGATATTAACAGTCCGCAGTGCGATGTGGGAGAGTCTGTTTCTGGCACGTTCAGCTGTGCACGTACAGCTGTGTGGTCTTGCGTGTTTATCTATACGGGCTCATATCACACTGGTTTTGCTTCACCTGCTTGCTTGCGTTTTTTACCGCTTTGTTAAGGTGCCATTGAAGTACAGTAAACCAGGCGTGTGTAAGGTGTGCACGTTCGTCAGTTTTCGCCTATGTTTGCTGTCTTGATTGTGGTGCTGGCTTCTCGGACACGTGCATATCACGATAACACGTATTTTCGTGGCTTCCAAATTTCCCTGTGCCTTTCTGTAATCTCTCTCTGCTTCCCTCCGCCTCCGGGCAACCATTGATGGCTTTCTATTACTAGATAGGTTAGTTTGCATATCCTAGCATTTTATATCAGTGAAATCACACAATATGTACTCATTATTTTGCCTGGCTTCTTTCACTCAGCATGGTGATTTTCGGCTTTATCCATGTTGTGGCCTGTGCCACTAATTCATCCCTTTTTGTAACTGGGTAGGATTCCATCAGGTATGGACGCACGGCCGTTGATCCATTCACCCGTTGTTGGACATCTGGCTTGTTTCCATTTTGGGGGTGGTTATGAATAGTGCTGCTCTAAATATTTTTGTGACCTTACCAGTGGTTCTCAAACTTCATTGTGTACCAGCACCCTGTGGAGGGCTTGTGAAAACGCAGGTTGCCAGGCCCCATCCCCAGGATTTCTGAGTCAGTAAGTCTGGGTGGGGCCCAAGACGCTGCATGTCCAGCAAGTTCCCCACTGATGCTGGCGCTCCTGGTCTGAGGCCCACGCGTGCCTTAGAGGAGGTCTCTGTAGACTCTGAGCGTTAGGTGTTCCAAATATTTCTCTCCTAGGCGGTTCCTTGTCTCATAATGTTGCTTATGGTCTCAGTCACCAAGCTTCGCTTTTTTTTTTTTAAAGGAATTCCTTTTTATTTATTTATTTTGGGCTGTGTTGGGTCTTCGTTTCTGTGCAAGGGCTTTCTCTAGTTGCGGCAAGCGGGGGCCGCTCTTCATCGCGGAGCACAGGCTCCAGACGCGCAGGCTCCGTAGTTGTGGCTCACGGGTCTAGTTGCTCCGCGGCATGTGGGATCTTCCCAGACCAGGGCTCGAACCCGTGTCCCCTGCATTGGCAGGCAGATTCTCAACCACTGCGCCACCAGGGAAGCCCCAAGCTTTGCATTTTTGTTTGCTTGAATATGTCAGTCTTTCCTCTTGGCTTCCTTATGATGTCAAGGGGCTAATACCAAGAATAACTCGGGATGTGTGGGTCGGCGTGCTGATGAACGCCAAACGCCAGCCGTGATACCCCCGCCAACTCTTGTGGGATCTAACTTGTGCCCTGTCTGCGGTTGCTGGGGTCACCTTCTGAGGAAATGGTCCAAGCCCAGGTGGGGCGGCATTGGACCCAGGCCCTGCGCCAGGGGCTCCGCATGCTGCTGTGTCCACTGGAATCTTAAGGCTGCTCACCCGCCTTTCCTCTCACAGGGGAACTATATCCATCCTTTCTCCATCCCATCCCCTCCCATCTGAAACAGCCAGTCCCAAACCAATAAACGTATTTTACTTTCAGTTTGCTTTTCAGGGGTCTAATCTGAATCGGCTAACTTGGAGCAGCCAGAAGTTATCAGTAGACGTTTGCTGCCGTAGCCAATATATTTGTTACAGTTATTTTTTTTATTTTGGAGAGAGATAATACTTTCATTGTAGAGAGTTGCTTTAACTTACGGAGAACGGTTACTTTTGCAAAATCATCTTCCTGCATTTCGTCATGAACCCCAGTTGTCCCACTTTGCTCGTGAGCCCGTTCCATAAACCACTTCTGGTCACAGTTTGCTACTGACCTCTGCTCAGGCGTTTCAGAATCTTTACTGTGGAGTGGGTTGGTGCGCAGGATTCCAGGCTTGTTAAGTAAACTAAAACCTCCTTGGGATGGTTAAATTTTTTAAAGTTTGCAGTGACTTGTAATCATTGGCTAATATCCTAGTGGTTGTTTCTTCTTCCTCTTCCTCTCTCTTCTTCTTCTATTTTTTAATATGACAGCTTTATTGAGATATAACTTACATACCATGCAACTCACTCATTCAAAGTGTATAACTCAGTACTTTCCTGGTATTTTTACAGAGTTGTGCAGTCATCACCACTGTCTAATTCTATAGCATTTTTATCACCCTGAAAGAAACCCCTTACCCATTAAGCCATCACTTCCCAAATCCCCTCTCCACCCAGCCCCTGGCAACCACTGATCTGCTTTCTGTCCCTGTGGATTTGCCTATTCTGGACATTTTTTATAAGTGGAATCACACAATATGTACCCTTTGCTGTCTAGCTTTTTTCCCTTAGCATCAGGTCTTTGAGGTTTGTCCATGTTGTAGTGTGTGTTATTCCAGTTTCTTCGTAAACATTTTGTGGAATCTCTGGGTCATCAAGGAGGGCTTGGGGCCTGGGGTGGGGAATCAGGTGGAAAAATGTTACGGGCTGGGTAAACCCGGGGCACGGGCTGCTCCTTTCAGATTACGTTGAAATGGAAAATGGTTCATAGGTGGAGCAATGTTTATAAAACCATTTCCAGTTCAGCTTCCCGTTGGGCGTAAACTGTATCTGCTTTCTCCTTCTCTTTAGTTGTTCCATCTCTTCCCCTAAAGATCAACATAGAAAACCGTTTTGGTCAATGAAAGCTGTACCTGCTGACCCCTCTTTTGTGCTGCCTTTTTGGATGGGGTTTTATTTTATTTTATTTTTTAAATTTATTTTTGTCTGTGTTGGGTCTGTGTTGCTATGTGCAGGCTTCCTCTAGTTGTGGCGAGTGGGGGCTACTCTTCGTTGCGGTGCATGGGCTTCTCATTGCGGTGGCTTCTCTTGTTGTGGAGCATGGGCTCTAGGCCCGCGGGCTTCAGTAGTTGCAGCACGCAGGCTCAATAGTTGTGGCACGCGGCCTCCAGGGCATGTGAGCTTCAGTAGTGGTGGCACGTGGGCTCAGTAGTGGTGGCACGTGGGCTCAGTAGTTGTGGCTCGTGGGCTCTAGAGTGCAGGCTCAGTAGTTGTGGCGCACAGGCTTAGCTGCTCCGCGGCATGTGGGATCTTCCCGGACCAGGGCTCGAGCCCGTCTCCTCTGCATTGACAGGCGGATTCTTAACCACTGCGCCACCAGGGAAGTCCCTGGATGGGATTTTAGAGTGTTCTTTCTTGGTGTGAGACATAGGAAGCCTGTAGTTCTCAAGGGGGTGGTGTGAAGTTGCTCTGGGGTCATAGGGTTCCAACCAGCTAGACTTTGGCTGCTTTCTGGGGCCTCCCTGAAGCCACAATGCTGGCTTAGACTGAAACAGAGTCGTAGAGTTGTTTACTTTTCTGAATTTATAAACCTTCTGCCTGTGTAGAGCCATAAATTATCGTTCCAGGGTCAAGTGGGAGAATATGGAGGCTGATTTTTCTCCAGCTATCCATAGGCACGACTTTCTGGGGTGTCTGTGCCTCGAACCAAGAGCTTATTGGTAAGGCTGAAGGTCATGTGTGTTTTCTCCATTGATCTTATAATTGACTGTGTTAGTTTCCTGTCACTCTTGGGACAGATGACCCCAAACTTCCTGACTTGAACAACTCCACTTTATTATCTTATAGTTCCAGAGGTTACAAGTCTGAGATGGGTCTCACTGTGTCAGTGGGGCCGCCTTCTTTTCCAGAGGCTTTCGGGAGAAGCCACTCCTTGCCTCTTCCTGCTTCTAGAGGCCTCCTGCATTCCCTGGCTCATGGCCCCTTCTTCCATCTTCAAAGCCAGCAGTGCGGCATTTCTCTGATCATTCCTCTTTGGTCACATCTCTCTCTGACCACAGCCTGGAGAGATTGCCCACTTTTTAGGGCTCACGTGATTACATTGGGCCCCCCCATATCCAAGATAATCTCCCCGCCTCAAGATCCTTAACTTCATCGCATCTGCAGAGTCCTCTTTGCCGTGCACGGTAACATTGTCACAGGGCCCAGGGATTAGGGCATGGGACTTTCTGGGGGCCATTATTCTCTGGCTCCATTGACAGTCTTCAAGGAGACTTATTTCCTTTGTATTCTGTCTCTTAATTTGTTCCTCTGAACCCTGCAAGGTTTGTATATTTATTAAATATTTGCTGTTCGTCTCCTGAGTGCTTCAGAAATCATGGAGCTGTTTGGTTGGCATGCCTGCCTTTCACTGAGGTGCAGCCACTGGCTGAGTCTTGATTTAACTCTGAGCACACCCGGTTGTTTTCTTTCGTGGAAGGACCCGGGATTTTTGGTGCCGATCGAACACATTTGTACGTCTAGACCCTCTCTTCTTCCCAAGAACTCCATACTTGGTGGGTGGCCCTGCCACTGTCAGTTTGAGGGTCTCTCGGGGACTCTGACAGAACTATTCCCTGGAGTTAGTGTCTCAGAGTCTGAGTCAGCTGTGGGAAAGACCACCATGATGTGAGAAGAGTGGGGCTTGGCCCCCAGGACTTCAAAGATACCATGTGTGCCATTATGGGGACTGAATTGGTGGGTTTGTGGCTCCATAAAAGAGTGGAGGAAGACAGGTGGGGGTAGGGACAGAAAAGTCATAATAATATCCACTTGTTAATCAGCATTTTGGTTCAGAGATATTTGGGGAGTGTATTAGTCAGCTTTCTGCTTTGCTGATGATGCGTAACAAACAGCACCCCCGCATACAAAGGCTTACAGAAACAAGCACTTACTTCTTTACAGAATTTTTTAAAATTGAGGTAACGTTGGCTTATAACATGTAAGTTTTATGTGTACAATACTGTATTTTGACATCTCTGTACACTAGAGCGTGCTTACCACCGAAAGTTTAGTTTCCATCAAAAATATGGAATGCTTCATGAATTTTTGTGTTACCCTTGTACAGGAGCCATGTTAATTTCTGTATCTTTCCAGTTCTAATATAAGTGCTGCTGAAAAGAGCACCAAGCACTTATTTCTTGCTTACTGGTCAGTGGGTGGTGAGGTGTGGCTCTTCTGGGCTCAGCTGGGTGGGATCAGGGAGGCCTGGTCAGGCTCTGGGCTGGGTTTAGGACTGAGCTCCTAATTTCCTCCTTCTGAGGCTAGTAGGCTCTTGGGGCATGTACTTCTGCCTCTCCTATCTGGCATAAGAAGAAGCCAAGCTACATCACGCAGTCCCGTTTAAAACCTCTGCCTGTCCCCCAACTGATGCTCGTTGACCAGAGCAAGTGACGTGGCCAGATCGCACATCCATGGGCTGGGGAGGGCTGTTCTAGTCGGGAGGTCAAGCAGAGTCACACAGCAAAGGGGGCAAAATGCACGTGTGTTAAGGGGCAAGAGGGAAGAAGTGGGATTGTGATACCTTCTGCCCTGTTGGTGTGTGGGAAGGAAGATGACCCCAGTGGATGAGACTGAGCCACCCAGTTGTATCCAGGAAAGTAGCCCCGTAGGCGGATGTTGGAAGCAGCAGGTGCTTGTGAAATATGTAGCTTCCTTGGTTCCATCTTAGAACAGGGCTTCTCAGCTGGGGAGGTGGTAGTGGGGGGGAGGTGGGGGGGCAGTCATGTCACCCCGGGGACATTTGGCAACATCTGGAGACCTTCTGTTGTAGTAACTAGGGGAGAGGGTGCTCCTGGCATCTAGTGGGCAGAGGCCAGGCATGCTGCTCAGCATCTAAGAGTGCACAGGACCGCCCCCCACAAGGAATTACCTGGCCTGGGTGCACATGTGCCCAGGCTGAAGAGCCCTGCACAGATGCAGTTTCCAGGTGACTGTCGTGCACTTTGAAGTTTGACTACCACGTCTGGCAGGACTGTCTCCACTGGGAAGGGCAGTTGGCAGTCCTTTCCATATAAAGACATAAAGCCCTCCCGAGGAAAAAGGAGTTGTTTAACCTCTCACAGGTGGCTGTGTGGAAGCAAGTTACAACCCAAGGGTCTTGGCTAGGTCTCTATGATTTCTGTGACTTATTCTCATTGGCTTTGTCTTAATTATCTTAATTCTTTAAGTTTTATTAATTTTTTTTTGTTATTGCACAGCCTAATAAATGGGCCATTTATTTGGTGTTGAAAAATCTGTTTTTTATGAGGAGATTTCCATTATGAGCTTAATACTCTTTTTTTCCAGGTGGCCTTTTGCCCACTGTTTCTCTTACGCATGTATTTTCTTCTTCCGTACCAGCAAGACTGCATGCAAGTACTTGGTAGCAGAGATCATGCCTTAGGTTTCCTTTCTGCTCTGCACCGTAGCGAGCACGTGGTAATTATGGGTCAGTTGCTCATGGTGTCCTTTGCAGTGCACGTTGTGCTGCATGGTTAAGGGTCGTTGGTCACGTTTCCATGGACCAGCCTTTTGTATCTTGCTGTAAATTCTGTTTCCAGTCTTTAGGGGCTGATGGTTAGTGTGTTGACACTCAGTTGCTATGTGGCTAAAAGGAAGTTTTGACCTCATTAGAGGAAGGAGCCGTGTCATTGAGAGGCTGACAGCCACCTTCCTCCTCCCACACAAGTGTTGTTTTATTTTGGTGATTGAAATGTTGAGGGTATGAAAAAAAAAATCAGGGTGTTTGACTCGCTGGCAGGACAAGCAGAGGACAGTGCCGTGAGTGAGTGAGCGAAAGCCTGTCTGTTCCCACCCGCGTCGTGCACAGCAGGCAAATCGAGTTTTTCGCCTCAAAACCTGGTTGGGGAAGCATTTGCTCTAGAGGATGCTGTGGCACCTAGAATTCGCTGTCATCAGATCAGCCAAGTATCACCTCTTGGGGCGACCAGCAAGTGACGGAAATAACTTTGCTGTGCAGAACTTTCTATTTCTCTGTTTCATTCTTTCTCTTTTCTCCTTCGGTTGAGTGCTGTTTAAATGAAATGGTTCTCCTTGATTGTGTCTTTAGTACAGTAGTTGTGAGAGCAAGGCTTTTGTTCTTCCTGATCCCTGTGTGAGAAAAGACATATCTCCTGGCTTGTGGGATGCAGCGGGGGGAGGGTCAGGACCCACCGAGACAGTTCCATCCTTCAGCTGTCCTTTTTAATTTTCATTTCATTTTAAAAAAATTGAGATATAATTGACATATGTTGTATTAGCTTAAGGTGTGTAACATAATGATTTCATATATGTAAACATTGTGATATGATCACCACGATAGGTTTAGTTAACATCCATCATCACACATAGTTACTCATTTCTCCTTCTTGTGATGAGAACTTTTTTTTAAAAAAAATCTTTATTTATTTATTTATTTTTGGCCGCATTGGTTCTTCGTTGTTGTGTGTGGGCTTTCTCTAATTGCAGTGAGCAGGGGCTACTCTTGGTTGCGGTGCACGGGCTTCTCATTGCGGTGGCTTCTCTCGTTGCGGAGCACGGGCTCTAGGCACGCGGGCTTCAGTAGTTGTGGCAGACGGCCTCAGTAGTTGTGGCACACGGGCTTAGTTGCTCCGCCCGTGGGATGCATGTGGGATCTTCCCGGACCAGGGCTGGAACCCATGTCCCCTGCATTGGCAGGCGGATTCTTAACCACTGCACCACCAGAGAAGTCCCGTGATGAGAACTTTTAAGATTTATTCTCTTAGCAACGTTCAGATATACTCTCCAGTATTGTTAACTGTAGTCATGTATTATGTTGAATCCCCAGGACTCATTTACTTACTTACTTACTTACTTATTTATTTATTTGGCTGCACTGGATCTTAGTCGCACATGCGGGATCTTTCGTTGCGGCATGTGGGATCTAGTTCCCTGACCAGGGATGGAACTCGGGCCCCCTGCGTTGGGAGTGAGGTGTCCTAGCCGCTGGACCACCAGGGAAGTCCCAGGACTTAACTTATTTTATGGCTGGAAGTCTGCACCTTTGATGCTCTTCACCCACATCCCCTCTCCCGCCACCTCTGGCCACTACCATCTGTTCTCTGTGCCTTTGAGGTGTCAGTTCTTCTTTCCCAACTTGTTGCCTTCCCTGTCGCCTCCTTGGCTGTGAGGACACCGAGTTAGTGTGTCTGACAAAGCAGATGACCTAGAAAGCCACACGTAGTAAAAGAGAAGATGAAAATAGAAGTATGTGAACTAAATTAAAATTATGTGAACTAAAAAATGAGAAAGGCCCTGAGCTGCCACATTTCTGCATGCAAGGCTAGCAATGTCACATGTTATGCTATCAACCTTGGTAATTTTTCCAGCTGTCCTTTTGTCTAAAATACAACTTACATGAAAATGAGCCCATCCCTTGGAACTTAGTGGTTAGGAAACGAGAGTCAGGTTTGGGGAAAGCGACCCTCACCTTGTCAGACCCGACACCCCCCTCCCCCCCAAGAGGCACCTGGACTGTTATTCATGGCGAACAGGTTGAGCTGAAAGGCACTTGGGAGGAAATGGAACTTCCCGTTCTGTTTGGCGTGCCTGTATCAAGACGTTCTGAGCCCCGATTCTTGTCTCACAGCAGGTGGTGATTCACGTTACTGTCGTTTACGGAGTAGAACGTTGTTGAGGTTGGGGGTGGGTGAGTGTGTGAGTGCACGAAGGGGGGAGAGGAGCAGCCTGATGAAACCGTTTGGAATGCAGGGAATATGTTAGAAGATGTGCTTTCGAGGACAAACAGTAAACTTTTGGCAATAGGCTGAGTTTGTGACCTGTGACTCAGACAGTGTGAAGGAGGGAGATTCCAGTGGTCATTTGCTTCCAGCCTCCTTCTTATCGGTGCCACGGGGCAGTGTCTCATTCAGCTTTCCAGAACACTTTCTAGGAACTCTTTATGCTAGACGGAGATGGTATTTCTCCTCTCGCTTCACTGTGGTTTAAAGAAGTGGGAACTGGCGTTATGAGCAGTCTCCACGTTCCTTTGATGATTGTGTGATTTATCAGTGTAGAGTTGCCCGTGATCTTCCTGGCCTCTGACTTCTCACAGGGTACCTGCCCTCACGGTCCACCTGTGGAACACGTATAATGCGAAATGAAGACTTTTAGAGGTAGGTGGGTTCTCCTGTTTGGAAATTGGGGTTATTTGAGCCAATGCGAGTCAGTTGCTGACCTTACCCAAGATTTACTGCATTAAATCAAAGAAGGTCCATATAACTGTAGGTTATAAGTCTGTTTTTTTTTTTTTTTTGGTCCGATACCAAGACTGATGTTTCCCTGGAAAGAGCCCTTGAATAGGAGCAGAAAGATTGAATTTTAGGCCTAATGCTATCATCAACCACCCATGTGACACTGGCCCCAAGAGAATAAAGGAATCATCCTGTTTCTTCTGTCAGCTGATCACTTGGGCCACATGTTCTCCAAAAGGTTCCAGCACACAATGTGATTGATCCATTTTCAAGACTGTCCTCAGCCCCTAGTTTGAGTTACTGCTATTATGGGGGATTGCTCTATCACTCGCAGCGGTAAAAACTGTGTATGGTGAAACCCAGTGGCCAGAAAGCTGTCTTTGGAATGTTCTCTTGTCACCTATTAGGGAATGCGCTGTAATAATTATGTTCCCTGGAACTTTTAATGACTAAACTGCCTTGAACAGGAACCAGGAAAGGCCCACCTTCCAGCAGATTCCATTCTGTGGGGTTGTCTTAGAATTGAGGTCTGAGAGCATTTCTTGATTAACTAGTCAGGTGGGTGTGACTTCACTAAAGGCCAGTTTGGACCCTGTCGGAGAAAATCAAGTTCAGACACTTAGTCTAAATAGAAGTGAGGAATACGGTTACCTTTATCTCATTATCTAAGCTTTCTTTGGAGGATATACAAGCTTGTACCACATGTGACAAGCATCACATATGGAGGGATTTTTTTCCTGCTTTTTTCCCTGAAAAATCCTTGGGGAATCATGTCATAGACTATTTGGTGTAAAACCAAAACCGACCAGACAAACAAAAAACAAAGCAAAACAAACAAAGAAAAAAGCCGTAGTTAAATTTTTTGTATTAAAATATTTAGCTTGAGAATCTTCATTGAAAATCAGTAATCTTTTGCAGATTTGTTTATTTTTTTATTTTTATTTTTATTTATTTATTTATTTTTTTTCCCTTTGGTGCATTTTTATTTTATTTTATTTTATTTTATTTTATTTTTTTTCTCACACACACACACTGTATTTTATTTTTACAAGAGATAAATAGACTGACACCAAGCATTGTACATGGATGACCACAACAAAAGCAACAATGATTGCAATTACCAAACATGAAACACACTCATACTATGTCATAATATTGACATTCAGTCCAGTAATCCTCCACTGTAACAGCTCCTTTACTTTGCAGTGAAAATTGATTTGTATATTCTTTGCCTCTGAGTCCTTGTGGGATTTTTTTTTTTTTTTTAATTCAGACAGAAAGTCACAAAAATTATACTGATCCTCATCAGTTCACTCAGTCCCATGTAATTAATTGTTTTTTTTCATCTTGATCTTTTGTTAGCACTTTTATGAGTTCATCAGTTTTTCATCAGAGTTCTGAAAATGCTTATTCATTCAGTTCAGCAGTACAGTCAGTTACCAGAAACCTGTACTTGTCAGAGTCTTTTCCATGAATTTCTTGAAGATGAAACCCTTTTATAGGAACATATTTGCAAAATCATCAGAGTACACCCAGAACTGTCTGTAAATGACAAAAGACTTAAAAATGACCACGGTAAAAGATTTGATGAAAGTTCATAATAATGCAGTTGACAAGAAAATTAGTTATTTCTGAGATATACATTTTAAAGTAATAACTAGGATTATTACTTATAACATTATACCAGAACATATAAGATTTTTAGAAATTTCATGTAATGTCTGAAACATTTATATTAACATATTTCCATACATATTTCCATACAAATACAAATATAAGATTTTTAGAAATTTCATGTAATGTCTGAAACATTTATATTAACATATTTCCATACATATTTCCATACAAATACAAATATAAGATTTTTAGGAATTTCATGTAATGTCTGAAACATTTATATTAACATATTTCCATACAAATAACCCAATGAAAGTTTAGTATTAGTTGTTTTGTTTGTTTTTTTATACTGCAGGTTCTTATTAGGCATCAATTTTATACATATCAGTGTATACATGTCAATCCCAATCGCCCAATTCAGCACACCACCATCCCCACCTCACCGCAGTTTTCCCCCCTTGGTGTCCATATGTCCATTCTCTACATCTGTGTCTCAACTTCTGCCCTGCAAACTGGCTCATCTGTACCATTTTTCTAGGTTCCACATACATGCATTAATATATGATATTTGTTTTTCTCTTTCTGACTTACTTCACTGGGACGTGTGCACCGAGCGGCTCGACCTTTTCACACCGTGCTTGGTCCTTCAGGGACCACACCACCTCAGGTATTGATCTGGGGTTACAGATAGATTTTAGCAAATAGGCAAATTCACGAATACTGTATCCTCAAATCATGAAAATTGACTCTATGTGTATACACAGTGTGTGTCCCCGGGCGTTAGATACACACACGTACACAGGTGTCTATTTTCAGGGACTTTAACGACCTGAAAGCAGTCAGCATTATAACATTGGGTTGGCTCCAAAGTTCGTTCGGGTTTCGGAAAAATCTGAACGAACCTTTTGGCCAGCCTCGATAGTTGTGTCCTCTGGTCCCTCTGGAGATGCAGTGAGAGGTTCAAGTGTTTTAATGGGGGGCAAAGGCCTGTGAGAGATAAATGGGAGACAGGACTGAGTAAGGAAAGCTTCAGGACCTCGACGCGAATCTGATAAAGTTTGAGCCAGCGCCCCCCCCCCCCCCCCACCCCGTGAGCTCTGGAGTGGAGATTGCCTGATGGTTAGAGAGAAATGGTCTTGCTCAGTCGTGGGGCTGCTCAGAACAGAGCCATGGAGGATGGGCAGGTTCTTTCTTTCTTGAAAGGAAGAACTATGCATCTCCATTCTGGCGCAGTTGTAAACCACATTTTGGATTTCAGTTTTATATATTAAAAAATTATTTTGCGCCCATATGAGGTTGAATGAAGCGGCATCACCATTTCGGATCAAAAGTCGTCAAGTACCGGCAGCGTCTAACGGTCAAACCCAACAGAATCTTTTCAAGGTATAATGACATTGTTTAAGATGAGGGTAACATCTATGTCTTAAATTGCTTGTTGAGAAAAATCCACTGTACCTCATCCGAAGCATGTCTTGACCCGCCATGGAAGCCAGTCCATGGTGTCCGGACTCCCGGATGATGCTTGGTTTTATCAGGACAGCCCCTCCCCCAAATGATGCTAGAAAGAGAATCAAGGTAGTATGAGGAGGTGCTGCCTTTGTGTGTATGTTTCAGGTGGTTTCAATCCGTGAACACAAGCTTTTTTGAGCAGCTCCTTCCTTTGCCTTCAGGTGTTGTGGGTGCTGGACACTGGAGCTCTGTCATTGAGTAGGTGTTTTAAGAACAAACGGCAGATTTACAATTACAGCTTCTGCAGTGATGGGGAATATTCAGTGCCATTTGGTTGACCATGTAACCACCACTGTGTCAAGTTAATAACTTCTCAACTTGGTCTTAAAACCAAATACACGCAGTTTGTTTCATTAAAAATACCTAAGTGGTAAAGGATGGGTGGCTTCCAATGGTGGTAGAGTCAATTTTTAAAAATTGAAAGGATAGTGCTTTGTTGTGATTTGCAGTTCATATAGATAAGTTCTATAAGCAGTTTGGTTTTGTCTGTTTCAGGTGAGATAAAGTGTGAGACTCTAATTGAAGTATAGGTGATTTACAATGTTGTGTTAGTTTCAGGTGTACAGCAAAGTGATTCAGTTTTTTATATATATTTATATGCATACAGACACACCCACACACCCACACACACACACACACACACACACTCTTTTTCATGTTCTTTTCCATGATGGTTTATCACAGGATGTTGACTACAGTGCCCTGTGCTCTACAGTAGGACCTTGTTGTTGATCCATTCTCTGTATGTACTGGTTTGCGTCTGCTAACCCCAACCTCCCACTCCATCCCTCCCCCACCCCTCCTCCCCTTGGCAACCACAAGTCTGTTCTCTGTGCCTGTGAGTCTGTTTCTGTTTAGTAGGTATGTTCATCTGTGTCATATTGTAGACTTCCTGTGGTATTTGTCTTTCTCTTTCTGACTTACTGCACTTAGTTTGAAAATCTCTAAGTCCATCCCTATTGCTGCAAATGGCATTATTTTATTCTTCTTTATGGCTGAGTAGTATTCCATTGTGTGTGTGTGTGTGTGTGTGTGTGTGTGTGTGTGTGTATATACACCACATCTTCTTTATCCCTTCATCTGTTGATGGATATTTCGGTTGTTTCCCTGTCTTGGCTATTGTGAAGAGTGCTGCTGTGAGCATTGGGGTGCGTGTATCTATTCAAATTATAGTTTTCTCCAGATATATACCCAGGAGTGGGATTGCAGGGTCATATGGCAACTCTATTTTTAGTTTTTTGAGGAACCTCCATACTCTTTTCCGTACTGGCTGCACCAACTTACATTCCCGCCAGCAGTGTAGGAGGGTTCCCTTTTCTCCACACCCTCTCCAGCATTTATTGTTTGTAGACTTTTTGATGATGGCCATTCTGACCGGTGTGAGGTGATACCTCACTGTAGTTTTGATTTGCATTTCTCTAATAATTAGTGATGTTGATCATCTTTTCATGTGCCTGTTGGCCATCTGTATGCTGAGACTCGTTCTTTAAAAGGCATTTGTCCTCACCTGCATTCCTAGGTACAAGGTCCTTCAGCCAAATAGTCTCCAGGAACACACAAAGCTGTAGTTGGATGAGGTTGGGTTTGCTGACCTGTTGCGTTGAGGGGACCGTGGGACATCTCAGTCACAGGGTGCTAAGAAGACCTTAAAAGAGTTGGGCAGGGTTTAAGGAATCGGGTCCCTGTCTGAGATTAGTGGTCTCTGTATTGTTTATGTTCCAGCAGGAGAAGGCTGCAGCTTAGCCGTGAGTGCCAGGCCAGCTCCCAGCTGCCAGTGGCTGCTTTTCTCTATTGCTTAATACGTACGTGATTGAGAGACTAGATGAGTGATTGATTGGGTGGGTGTGTGCTTCTTAATGATCACTCGTTTTTAATACCATGCCTTGTAACAACTGGATGTGGTCCTGGTGTCACCTTTTAGCTTTTGATGCTGATGGAAGACCAGCTTAATTCCAGCAGAGCCTTGCTGGGAAGGGAGCTGAGCGTGACTCGGCATTATAGAACGTCAGGCTTAGTGGAGGTTGAGTTGTAATGTTGGCACTTGTTTGTGGTTTATGTTTTAGAGTTTTGGGTGTATTCTTTTTGATGCTTTTGTGAATGATATTTTCTTAATTTCATTTTCAGATTGTTCACGTCAAGTACTTGCAGGATATTACATTTTAAGGCAATAGGAGACCTTTTTTCTTGCTAGTTACAGAAAGAGATTTTTTTCCTGGTTCACTGCCTGTGTCTGTGGCACTGCGTTTTTAATGACCAGGAAGACCTTCTGAGGATTCGTTGGCTTCCTTTGGGTTTGCCGCTTTTTAGTTCTCCAGGGCACCAGTAACAGAGGCTGTGTTCGATTTTTTAAAAATTTATTTAGGTAATTTTCATTTAAAACGATTTATTTTGGTTGATTATAGACCACAAGAAGTTGCAGAAATAGCGCCGAGAGGTCCTGTGTGGTGTCAGCCAGCTTCCTCCGACGGTGACGTCTTACATAAGCTTAGAGCAACAACAAAACCAGGACATCGGTACGGCGCAGTATGGTTACCTCATCCGCAGTCATTACTGGGAGTTCACCAGTGTCTGCTTGTACTCTCTTATGACTTAAAGATAAGCATGAGTAATATCTTCTCTTGCAAAACTCCAATGGAGCATAAGTTGAGCAGAAAGGGACGGAATGAGTTGAGGCTGTTAAACAAGCACCCGTGAAAGATCCCCTTGACTTTCTTGGCGGCCGAAGTGGACGGGGCAGGTGGCAACAGCCCCCCTGGAAGGCAAGAGGATGCTTTGGGTGGTTAAAATCCAGATGCGGGCGGTGCCTGAGCCCCATGTGGGGCATGCGCCTTTTGTTTTCAATGCTCAGGTGAGAGAAACCATTTCCCCTTCAAGCTCTAGGCAGATTGATGGAGAATATAATGGGGAGGAGAACCCCGCAGCTTGTCCATCACAACCCGAAATCACTGGCCCCGGATTCAGTTACTTAATCAGTTCCCATACCCCTTATTTTGCAAACGGATGGAACAACCTCTTTTCTCCCCTTCGGTGACGGTAGTTACTGTGTTTGGCGTTATCCACCCCACTTGGACCTCACTTTGGAATTTCTTTCTTCTCTTCCGTTTGGATGGTTTGCCACATGTCTGGCTAGGAAAGTGGAGATGTAAACTAAGCGTATAATGGACATGAATCTTCCACTGCATGGAATGTGGCCGAATGATTTTTCCTTCCCACCTCTCTTGCCGTGAAGGTGACAAGTTGGAACTGGTTAATGATAGTCATGAGACACCCCCGAGTTGTGTGACTCTCTGTTGGGGGGGGGGTGGCAGCAGTTTATCTCGAGAGCCACGTTGCGGCGCGTTCCCTGCCTGGGGGTTCTGCGCGAGCTGAGGGCAGGAGCTTGCAGTCTGGGCCTTGAGAAGGTCCTGTGAGTGAGGCGGGGAGTGGACTTGCAGAAGCCATGGTGGCTTATGGAGACCGGGGCCGGGCTGCTGGACTGGCTCGCGCCCCTGAGATGTGATGAGACTGGGAAGGTAGCTGTGAGGGCCGTTGGTACCAGGGAGCCTGTCAGACACTTACAGAGGCTTGCGGGCTGAACAAAAAAGGGTTTGATCGTCAGGAAGTAGATGAGTGGTTGCCTAGGACTGGGGGTTTGGGTAGTGACTGCTGAAGGAGAGGGTCCAGGGCTGCTTCTGGGGATATAATGCACATGTTCCAAGGTTGATTGTACTGATCATGGTTGCACAGCTCTGTGAATATACTGAAAGCAATTGAACTGTATACTTCCAACGGGTGAATTGTGGGGTATGTGATCTGTATCTCAATAAAGCTCTTTTACAGAGGGTTCGGAACCGCTTTCATACTTTGAAGCTTGCTCTGAAAATATGGCACGTGATCTCACGTGGTGGTAGAAGCTCCTCGTGCATGGACATGGTGTAACTTTGCGTGTGGGGAGAGCAGTTTCAGAGTGATCAGTTCCGGAAAACGTGTCCCTGTCTGTTATCTCTACTCCGCCACAATTAAGAACCAGGCGTCCGCGGTGAGCGGGCAGAGTGTGGCTGATATCAGAGGAAGTGGGGCGCTGTCCTCTCTGTTGTATGTTTTCCCTTTTCTCACCCTCCTTAGCCGCCTCCCCTCCCCCAAACAACCAACAAACAAACAACCAAGAGAAAGCGTGAGATGGGGCTGTGGCATGGCTGAATGGCCGCATTCTGTTAGAAGAGTGCATATATACGGGAGGGAAAATAAAGCCAACGTACAGCAGCCCACCCTTTCTCAAGGGCCAACATAGAGACAAAGATGGAGATAGCAGAGGGCAGACTTGTAATGCGTCCTTCTGACTATTGAGAGGTAAGGAAAATTTGAAAACAGTAGTATCTCAAGTCACCCTTTTCACCTTGGTTGAAACCGACATAGGTGGTTTTCCTTCCTTGGGCAAGGGAAATGCATACAGTGCACGTGCTGCAGATGGATGGCCTCTCTCTGTGTTGCTCTCCAGGGAATCTTGCTTGGAGGTGATTAGAAGCGCATCGCTCGAAGGAATGTGAACTATTTCTCCATTCATAAGCGGAGCTCAATAAAAAGCACATCCAGGTGGTCATTTAATATTTCCTAACACTCAGCGATTTTGCCATGAGCTTTGTGGAATTGGCCGGGTGCTGAAGCTAGTCACAGAATGACTGAAATTGCCCAATTGCCGGTCAGGTTAAAAAACCATCAGCACTTAGTCTCCTGAAGAAACGTTGTCTCAACAGCTGTCTTTTGCTCTTTTGTTGCTGCACGTGGTAACATGTCTTGTTGCAAGCTGTACCTGCTATACAGTGTGAGGGAGAGCTGAAGATAGAGGCTAGAGACTGAGATAGCTGGATGGAGAGCAGTGAACGAGGAAGTGGCCCAGGAGAGTGGGGAGGCAGGGCCCCCCTGGTGGAACCAAGCAACGCTCCTTTGTGTGTGTGTGAGTTTAATCTGCGGAGAGGGGATTTCTTTGTGACTTCCTGCATGTTGAAACCTGAGTGGCCTGTCCTGCCTTTGACCTCTGCTGTTTGGACTGTGGCTTCATTCACGTGTACCTGGTTCATTCTCAGTGCCAGGGTCACATCCCTAGGTTGACACCTGAACCTGAACTTTGGGGCTTGAATAGGGATGTAATTGAGCCTGGAGGCGGGGGTGGGGTGGGAGAGAGGGCGTGAGATAAGGTTATAAAAATCGTTCGTGTTGGACCTGTGACTTTTTGGGTGCCCGCTGACCGCAAGGCAGTGTCCTGGGTACTTTCTGTAGTTGCTTTTGAGCCTGCACAACAAATCCAAATCCAGAAAGGCTCTTTCTGTTTTGCAGGTGGGGAAACTGAGGTCAGGGCAGTGACGTACCAGGTCTACCACTTGGAACTGGGACTTCAAAGCCCACGCTCTCTCCCAGGGCAGCACCGTGCTTCTCAACAGTGGAAGGTTTTTTTACCCTGAGTTCATTACACTATTCAGTCTTAGGATTCCACAGGGGCTCTCGGGAGTCGTGGGGTATGGGCCGGTGGCTGGATGCCAGGGTTGTGTACGTGGGAGCCCTGGAAAAATGACGGTGTCCGATTCCAAAAACGTCTCTTGAGCCAAAGCTTGAGATAGGTTTCCTTGAAGGCAGGGGCCAAACTTGGCCTGCCACCTGTTTTTGTACAGCCTGCGAGCTAAGAATGGTTTTATATTTTTAAACGGCCAAAAAAAGAATAATGTTCTGTGACACATGAAAATGATATGAAATTCAGAGTTTTCTTGGAACCCAGCCACACCCACTCATTTAGATACTGTCTGTGGTTACTTATTCCCTGCACAGGCTGTTGCAACAGAGACCCTCTGGCCCCTGGAAGCCTGAAGTGTTGACTCTCTGGCCCTTTCCAGAACCAGCATGTGATCCCTGCCTGTTCTGAGGCCCATACCACCTCCCTGGTGTGACCTGCACTTCCTCCTCTCTCCTGATCTAATCTTCATTTGCATCCTATTCCCATCTAACCTTGCTTGCTGGAGCCTGGTATTCCACGATTAGAGAGTCATTTGTTTGACATGAAACTTTGTCCCAATTAAAATTCTGGGAGTCCCAGGAGAGGTAATACATTAAGCTCTACCAGTCATTTATACCACAGGATTGGAAGGGATTGATGCTGGCTTTGTCAGAGCAGAGCAGGGCTGTAGCTTAAAAGGAGGGGGTACAGGGTGCTGCTATGCTTGGTGAGAGAAGAGGGGAAGTTGGGTCATCCAGAAGAGACCTTTGTTCATGTCCTGCTTTTTCTGCATCCCCGCCTCAGTCACCCAGAGGCTGGCAGTGTTGGTGGACGAAGGCCACAGCAAAGCGCCTCTTCTCCCTGGAAGATGCCCTGCCCACAATAGGCCTGGGTGACAGCCAAATGCCTGGGCTGCTCAGAGCGGAATTGTAAGGCAGGGCCCACAGCTAGGAAGTGGTACCACTGGCATTTGGCTTGCACAGTCTTCTTCCTGACCCCTGATGCTAGCTACATTCCAGTGCCTTCTGTGGAAGGCTTGGCTTAACATACTAAGGGTGGTGACCCACTTCTTGCCTTTTTACTCGCTGTTTTTGATGGTTGCTTCTCTTGAAGCCTAGACAACAGTGAAAACGTGGGGAAGATGAAATGTTACTAATTCCTGTCTTGCCCGTAGCACCTGGTACCCCATACATGGGAGAAAACCCACTTCCCCCAGAAACAGCATGGTGATTCAGATGCTCGGCATTGAAGCATACGATCGCCACACTATGGTGTGCTACTTGGATATTTTTCATGGCCAGTTTACATTTCAGTTACATTTGCAGGCTTTACAAGGCCATTCTAGACTGGCTGGGAACCTGATCATAGTTTTTTTTTTTTTTTTTTTTAATTTATTTATTTGTTTATTTATTTTTGGCTGTGTTGGGTCTTCGTTTCTGTGCGAGGGCTTTGTCTAGTTGCGGCAAGCGGGGGCCACTCTTCATCGCGGTGCGCGGGCCTCTCACTATCGCGGCCTCTCTTGTTGCGGAGCACAGGCTCCAGATGCGCAGGCTCAGTAGTTGCGGCTCACGGGCCTAGTTGCTCCGCGGCATGTGGGATCTTCCCAAACCAGGGCTCGAACCCGTGTCCCCTGCATTGGCAGGCAGATTCTCAACCACTGCGCCACCAGGGAAGCCCTTGATCATAGTTTTATAGCATCGTTTCTAGGGGAAAAACATTTTTGAGTGAGAAACCAGTGAAGCCTTGGACAGTATCCCATCTGTAATTTGGAGGCCGCTCTACTGTCAAGATTTCTTCTTTACACTTGTCTTGTTTTGATGTGCATGGTGGGAAGCCAGAGCGTTCCATTAGCTGTGGTGTCCAGGGCGGCTTCTTTCCTTCGCAGTTCTTCTGCTTTCTTTCCGAATTTGTCAAACCCTTACGACAATGTGGTGGAGGCATCTACGTCTTCTGGTTGGGAGTGGCAGGGAGAGGGGGTTGGGAGAAGGGTTAAAATTCGCCAGAATTTAAGAGCAACAGTGACAGCCAGATCATTTTTCCTGTTAGCCTACTTTGAAAGCTGCCAGAACGGTGGTAGAGTGGCAATTCTCTGGTTTCTCTTGTCCTCCTCTGCTAAGATCTAAAAATAACGTAAGGAGGAGCTGGGTACATGGCCCTTTGATCTCCTTGGCCTGGGATGTTTCTGGTTAGGAGCAGAGGCTCCCAGGGACTCGGTGTTCTGCAGCGAGTGTGCGGGGAGCGGGGGACGGTGGGTGGGGCCTGTTACTGTAATCTTCCTGGGTCTGTCCCTGCTTTCCGTTTCTTGCTTCTCTAAATATTCTCTCTGCACACCTTCCCTTTACGTCCCACCAGCTGGAGCATGTGTACGGAAGACTGGAACAGGACAGATCCCACCTTTATAGAGAACGGTTGGACTGGATTTGTTAGCTGTTTTATTGAGGGCCTCCTGTTCCAGAAGAAGTAGAACAAATATTTGACTCCCAGAGGCCCTGTGGTATAGCTGGGGAACACAATGGCAGGGTTGGATTTCACGTGTAGTAGAGGTGTCGGGAGTGCCCTGGAGCGTGGAGGTGGGGATTGCATCAGCTGAGAGCTGGTGAAATGGCCTGGAACCAGGGGCAGAGATGAGGTGGAACCCTCCGTGGAGGAGAGCTGTGAAGGAGTGTGTCCCTAAGAGCCCACGGAGTCAGAAGAGGTGGGAGGAGGAGCCAGAGAAGCAGGGTTGTCAGGGCTGCCGAGGTGGGATTTGGCACAGAGAGACTGGGGGTGACTTGTGAGAATCCAGGTGTGGTTTTCAGGGTAGGAGTGGTGAGTCTGCAGCTGAAGACGGAGTATGTGTGATGACGGGTGAAAGGCTGGAGGCAGTGGGTGCGCATATCTCGGGGGAGAGGTCCAACCTCAAAGGTCAGGGGAGAACAGCCTTTGGGAGGGAAGCCAGTATGGGGGAAGGGGTTTTTAGTGGGGGGAAGGCGTGGTGTTTGAGTGAAAGCTAACAGGAAGTGAGAGGTTCAGGAGGTGAGATAAAGGACGGGGACTGTAGTTCTTTGCCTTGGAAAAGGAGTAGTGGGGACATTGCTTTTGGGACAGATGAGAAGGTGGTAAGTGCATAGACTTTGGGAGCAGAAAGGAAGATGATTCCTCTTAAGACTTTTACCAAGATGAAGGTCTTGGTTTTCTAAGAGAACAGGGGGTCCTGACTCAAGGGAAGCCAGAGATGGTAGGATAAGCTGATGCAGGAGACAGATTAGGCTTTCCGACTGTCCTTGGGAACAGAGGGTGTGAGCTTGGGCTGGGGAGCTTGGCAGCTTCTCTTCTTCCTGCCTCACCCCCTCTGCTATCACCAACCCTACTTGGAATCGTAAGCGCCCTGTTTAACCTACCCTAGGTAAGGCTTTCTGTTTGAGAGGTTATTTGAACTCACTCGTTTGGTTTTTAAAAATCGATGGATTGGGCTTCCCTGGTGGTGCAGTGGTTGGGAGTCTGCCTGCCAATGCAGGGGACATGGGTTTGAGCCCTGGTCCCGGAAGATCCCACATGCCGCAGAGCAGCTAAGGGAAGACCCAACGCAACCAAAAAAAAAAAAAAAAAAAAAAAAAAATCGATGGATTGAAGCATAAACCAGGGCAGACTGAAAAGGATTGCTTGAAGGTGGTCTTACCGAGCACTCTCCAGCGGCGCTTTCTGCCGTGATGACGTGTTCTGTATCCACACTGTCTAGTAGGAGAGCCACTGGCCATGTGTGGCTGTGGGTTGTCTGGGCTTCTACTGAGAGAGCACGACAAGGAGGGCTTGTTTATCTATTTTTTTATTTAATAAATTTATTTATTTTATTTATATTTATTTTTGGCTGTGTTGGGTCTTCGTGGCTGCGCGCCGGCTCTCTCAAGTTGTGGCGAGCTGGGGGCTACTCTTTGTTGCGGTGCGCGGGCTTCTCATCGCGGTGGCTACTCTTGTTGCGGAGCGCGGGCTCTAGGCGCATGGGCTCCAGTAGTTGTGGCACACGGGCTCAGTAGTTGTGGCTCACGGGCTCTAGAGCACAGGCTCAGTAGTTGTGGCGCATGGGCTTCGTTGCTCCGCGGCATGTGGGATCTTTCCAGACCAGGGCTCGAACCCATGTCCCCTGCACTGGCAGGTGGATTCTTTTTTTTTTTTTTTTTTTAAGTTTTGGTATCTTTTTTTTTTTTTTTTTAAATTTATTTATTTATGGCTGTGTTGGGTCTTCGTTTCTGTGCGAGGGCTTCTCTAGTTGCGGCAAGCGGGTGCCACTCTTCATCGCGGTGCGTGGGCCTCTCACTATCGCGGCCTCTCTTGTTGCGGAGCACAGGCTCCAGAGGCGCAGGCTCAGCAATTGTGGCTCACGGGCCCAGTTGCTCCGCGGCATGTGGGATCTTCCCAGACTAGGGATCGAACCCGTGTCCCCTGCATTGGCAGGCAGATTCTCAACCACTGTGCCACCAGGGAAGCCTGGCAGGCAGATTTTGAACCACTGTGCCACCAGGGAAGCCCACGAGGGCTTATGTAAATGTCTGAGTGGGATGGTCTGTCAGCAGAGCCTCCAGGGGCCGTGGCTTGGGTAAGGCTGAAAGTGGCTGGCGGGGAAGTGGCCCGGGCAGGGTGAGGGCAGAGGACTAGTAGGGGGAAAAGTCTAGGTGCTCACGGCCCCCATGAACCAAAGCTGGACTAACTATATTTTACTTGCTTCTATTGATATTTCTTCTTACTTATTAATTATGCTGTAAACTACAGGAAGTTTGGGACTCTGCGGTTTTTCTGCTAAGCCTGGGAAAGTGATCGGCCCCAGCAGCCTTTTGCTAATTCTTCGCTAATGGATCACTGAAGGCCGTCTCTAATGACAAGCACTGGGGAGATGGCTTGATCTCCTTGGGTTCAGGGAGGGCAGGAGAACTTCTCCACGCCAGAAACACCTCCTCCATTTACCTCACTTGCTCGCCTCGCATCTTTAAATGTCAACTCTTGTCAAGCCCTCCTCCTCTCTGTTGATATTTAGCCTTCAGAAAGGAAAAGGCCATCTCAAAGTTTCCATCTGTGAGCAGGGGTTTCTGAACATGTTGAAAACGTGGGCTTAATTTTGTGAACTCAGTAAGAATTCATGTGGTTTGGGATCTGTTAAAAACTGTAGGCTTTGTAAGGAAACAAAACCTCTCGCACCTCTATCTTCTGCAGACTCCCTAATGCCTTTAGTCTAGCGCTGCAGACACAAGCAGAGCATTATGAAACATCAGCAAAACCCTTTGCTTGATCCGCTAGCTTCTCGCTCTATTTCTGTCTTTCTCCCCCTCATCACACTTCTTCAGAGCACAGTTCCACACTCCCCTGCCTTTCCCCTCTGACCCCACACTCTCCTGGACCACGTGCAGTCTGGCGTCCACCCCCCCTTTGAAGAAGCACTCCTCCGAGTCGCCGTGATCCTGAGATTGTGGGGACCGCTCCCCCCGCCCCCCAGGCTCTGCCAGCGCCCTCCCCGGGGCCCCTGACCCTTGGCCGCGGCTCCACCCCGCCCTCTCCGTTCCCCCTCCCTGCGTCCCCCAGCTGCCCGAGGGGCTCCCCAGAACCCCAGTGTTCAAGCAGCAGTGTCAGGGAGGCACTGCGGTGAGTCCCCGCTCGGCGATACTGACTTCAGACCTCTGCGCCCAAGGCTCTGAACAGCCTCCTTGTTTGTCCCCTTCTCAGAGACCAGGGTCCTCAGCTTTCTTTTTGTGTGTGGACCCCCTCAGCTGTCCATCGAAGCCTTGGAGGCATCTCAGAGTGGGATTTTCAAGTGCATTAAAAGATAGATAGGTTGGCAAGGGAAGCAATTACCAGTGCTGTCATAGACAAAATTCCTGTGTGCTGTCACCCTCCTGCCCTCTTCCTTGTTTTACGGTGGTGAAACATACCTGATGTGAAATGTATCATCTCACCCATTTTCTGGTGCACAGTTCAGTGGCGTTAGTACATTCCCATTACTGTGCAGCCATCACCACCATCCGTCTCCAGAACTTGTTCGTCTTCTCAGACTGAAAGTCTGTCCCCATCAAAGACTAACTTCACATGCCCGCACCCTCAGCCCCTGGCCCCCACTACTCCACTTTCGGCCTCTATGAATCTGACTGTTCTAGGTGCTTCCTATCAGTGGCATCATACAGCATTTGTCCTTTTAGGTCTGCTCATTTCGCTTGGCATGATGTTCTCAAGGTTCAGCTCTGTTGTAGCCTGTGTCAGAATTTCCTTCCTTTTTAAGGCTGAATCATATTCCACTGTATGGATAGACCACATTTCGTTTATCCACTCATCTGTTGATGGACATTTGGGTCCCTTATACCTTTCGGCTATTGGGAATGATGCTGCTATGAATCTGAGTGTACAAACATCTCTTTGAGACCTGCTTTCGATTCTTTTTTTTTTTTTTTTTTGGCTGCGTTGGGTCTTCGTTGCTGCGTGCGGGCTTTCTCTAGTTGTGGCGAGCGGGGACTACTCTTTGTTTCAGTGCGCGGGCTTCTCATTGTGGTGGCTTCTCATGTTGCGGAGCACGGGCTCTAGGCACGCGGGCTTCAGCAGTTGTGGCACGTGGGCTCAGTAGTTGTGGCTCACGGGCCCTAGAGCACAGGCTCAGTAGTTGTGGCTCACGGGCTTAGTTGCTCTGCGACATGTGGGATCTTCCCGGACCAGGGCTCGAATCCGTGTCCCTTGCATTGCCAGGCAGATCTTAACCACTGCATCACCAGGGAAGTCCTCGATTCTTTGATACGTGCTTTTTGAACATTTTAAATAGCACTATCTAGCAATGGCTTTAACCGCTACCATCATTTCCAAGCAGTGGTGAGTGTCAGCAGTGTTTTAAAGTCTCTGAGGCATCTGTAACCTGATATGAAAATGTCTGCAGTTCCTATTGGTGAAAATCTTGGGAGTCTTCTGTTTCCACAAGGGTTTGTTGCCTATGTTTCTAATGGAGTTAGGTGAAAGGTTAGTGAAAATAAAGTTGTTGCTTCCCCTCCCTCCGCAAAGCCCATCCAGATTCACTGACCCCGTTGAACTTTGGCCCGCACGTAAATTCCAGCCAAGTTCCAGCCAAGTCGGGAGACTGACTTTCCCGGAACCCACGTGAAACTTTCCACCTCTGTCGCTGCGGAGACCGCATCGCTCTGCTCTGTTACCTCCAACTAATATCCCACCTACTGAAAATGCTTGCTTAGCTGTGGCTTCTTCCTCTCACCCACTCATTTAGTCATTCATTCAACGGATATTTGGTCAGCTCTGTGTGATGAGTGCTTCCCTAGGTGCTCGGGATTCACAGCGGTGAGGAAAACACATGAGGTTCTTGTTGCCGTGGTGTGGGCAGCCCCACCGGAGAGGGGCAAGGGAAGCCAGTGTGTGCACACACAGGTTACGGGATCTCAGCAGTGATAAGCATCACGAGGAAATCCAGGCAGCTGTGAGAGTCTGTCTTCATTAGTCACAGGGGCGGGGGCGTTTAAGATGGGACCTGAGGAGTGAGTGGAGTGGGAAGGGATGCCTGGCCAAGGAACAGCTTATGCAAAGGTCCTGAGGTTGGCCAGGAGTGGACGAGCAGAGGGGGAGAGAGCCTGGCCAGGGCCCCTTGGCCATGCCTCTGTGAGCTGAGTTAGGCAGTTAGCTCTTACCCTGGAGTATTGGGCAGCGTCGGTGGAGGGGAATGCCAGGTTGAGGTGGGCTTTGGCGTCTCAGTGGAGGACGATTTGGAGGAAGTCAACAGCGAAGTGGGTTGACCGATGACACCTACTAGAATATTCTAGAGGAGTGGTTACTTGGCCCAGGGGGTGGTCCAGGACACGGGGAGGAGGGTGTCAGTTAGAGACCAGACTCTGGGATTTATTAGGTTTCTTGATTTCTGTCAGTTTTCCTCTCCCCTCACTCCCCTTCCAGTGAAACCGGTAACGCTCTATTCCGCTTATGTGCTTATATTCCTGTCTTAAAGTGTATTTCTTTTAAATTCCTATTAGACTTGAGGGCAGAGACTTAGCTTTACTTGGTTTGAGTATTTAAGATATTATCCATAATTATTGAATTGAATGTATGCTTGTTTTTTTTTTTTTTGACTCTGCATTCCTAGGCGTTTGGACACATTTCCCAGTGAGAAAAGTGAAAACGTAACTTTAACTTGTAGCATCAGATACTGTGGGGAATGCTGTGAGCCTGAGCTCCTGAGGCCTTCCCAAGAGTATCCAAGTGGGGTGTGATTGCTTAATAAGGAGACATTTTCACTGAGATTTACATTATAGATTTTGCTTTTTAAAAAGAAACTATCTGGATTCTAGTGGAAAAACTATATAGTCTCCTCTGAGTGTTGTTTTGCCTTCGGTTGTGTTCTAAGAGCTGATTATGAGCCGGAGGAAATAACCCATTTCGTCTGTAATATAAATGTGTATTGGTCTTTAAAGCGTATGTGACCCATAAAACAATACCAGCCAGGCTGCCGAGTCAGTCATTATGTAAATCAGATATTCTGGCGTGCACGCACTCTCTGTATTTTTCCTTGTTCGCATGGGGTAAATAATTTTTCCCAGAGAGCTTTTGGGTTAAAACAAGGCCCAATCCTGTTTGAAGTGCAGGCTGTTTTGGCTTTATTTTTCCTCTTTCTGCCTGAGAGGGTTGAATGCTGAAGGATTTAGTGATGTGAGTGCACACGGGCACATTCCTACCTTATTTTTCCTTCTAATCCTGTTTCCTGTGGAAGAAATCAGAGTAACGAGTGCACCATGGTTCAGAATGAAGGGTGTGTGTGTGTGTGTGTGTGACAGAGAGAGAGAGAGAGAGAGAACACCGTCTCTTTGTAAAGTCCAGCCAGCTCTCACCAGAAGTCTGGCTCTGGGAGCTTTACTGAACTTCTCCCCGCTCATTTTGGGGTGAGAGGTGCAGATGAGTTCAAACTAAGCACAGAAAACTAGCAGAAGAGACTGTGCTTTTACACATGATGCCCCTGTTTTCCTTCCCCCTTCTGTGGATGGCTGTCCGGCCTGGTCCCTTCCTGGCGTGGCTGTGGAGCCTGGGGAGGGAGAGCCTGCCCCCTGGGCCTACCCGGCTCCCTCACAGGCAGTGCTGGGGCCTGGGCTTGGCCCCGGGATCTCTGTCTTCATGGCTGTTGACGTTTGTCTGTGTAGGGCCGAGTCGTACCTGTTTTGGCCCTGGAAGTCCGCACATTTCAGGCAGCTCCGTTCCCCGCTGCCGGGAGTGGGAGCTCAGCCCTTGACCCATCCGATAACTGAGCGTGGCCTTGCCCCAGTGAGATTCCATTTATGGCCACTGGAATTGGAATCTCATGTAGTCTTCATGTTTCATGAAAGATTATTCCTCTTTGGATTTTTTTCCTCCCACCAACCACTTAAAAAATGTAAAAACTATCCTTAGCTCGTGGGCTGTCTAAAACAGGCAGTGGGCTGCGTTGGGCCCGCGGGCTGTGGCTGGCGGTGCTCTGGCCCACACACGCGTTGTGTAGGTCTGTGTGCTTCTCAGTGCACGTGTTTAGGCTGTTTCTATCTCAGAGCAGTCTCTCCTCATTTTCTTGACATGCGTTGGACTAAGTGTCCGTGTCTGCGGATGATGGATTTGTTCATACGTGTGTTCTGGGAAGAAGCGGTTTCCTTTCAGCGTGATTCTGTGTTTGCTCTGTTCATCCATAGGTCAGGTGGTGAGTTTCCTCGGTAAATACTTTTGGTAGCTGAATCTGTGCAAGCCGGGGGCCTGCTGTTGGTGAGGTCAAGGGAAACGAGGGCGTCGGTTCTTGCCCTCCTGGAGGTGACAGGTAGGTGGGGGAGACAGGTATGGAAAAACACTTACAGACCACACCAGGGTACCAGAGGGCAGCACCCGGTGATCTCGGAGCTGCCGTGCTCTAGAGGTCTAGACGGGCTCTCCCCCTGGGCAGAGCCAGGAGAAAGCTGAGACCTGGAGGTTGGGTGGGAGTTCAGATGGGCCAGGAGGGGGCAAGTCCTGCTTGTCAGTGACCCCTGCACGCTCACCCACTGGCCCTCTTCTTCCCTCTCCCCTGCTGCTTTCCCTGTTGGCAAGCTGGGTGGGAGGTCTGCAGGAGGTCGTGGTTGGTTGGTTGGTTGGTTGGCTGCATTGAGGTACATACAGTTGAATGTAGTTTCAGGTATGCAACACAGTGATGCACAATTTCTAAGGTTATACTACACTTACAGTTATAAAATATCGGCTCTGTTCCCTGTGTTGGACAATGTCCCTGTAGCTTATTTATTTCATACCTAGTGGTTTGTTCTTCTTCTTCCCCTACCCCTCCATTGTCTCTCCCCCCCTTCCCTCTTGCCACTGGGAACCACGAGTTGGTTCTCTATATCTGTGAGTCTGTTTCTTTTTTGTTATGTACATTCATTTGGTTTTTTAGATTCCACATATAAGTGATAGTGTACAGTGTTTGTCTTTCTCTGTCGCACTTACTTCGCTTGGTATAATAGCTTCCAGGTCCACCCATGTGGCTGCACGTGGCAAGATTTCGTTCTTTTTATGGCTAATATTCCGCTGTATGTATACCACATCTTTTTCCATTTTATCTGTTGATGACACTTAGGTTGCTTCCATATTTTGGCTACTGTAAATAATGCTGCTGTGAACACTGGGCCGCATGTACCTTTTCAAATTAGGGGTTTTGGTTTTTTGGACATCTACCCAGGAGTGGAACTGCTGGGTCATATGTGACTTCTAAAGGTTGGGCTTTTGAAGCATGACTGTAGCTGAGAAACACACCCCCCAGCACCTCTGAAGATGTCCTCCGTGCTTCCTCAGATACCGGGGCTGCGTCGGGTCTTGGTTGCAGCACGTGGGCTCTCTAGTTGTGGCACGTGGCCTCTAGAGCGCTCGGGCTTCGTTGCCCCTCGGCACGTGGGATCTTAGTTCCCCGACCAGGGCTCGAACCCGTGTCCCCTGCATTGGAAGGCGGATTCTTAACTGCTGGACCACCAGGGAAGTCCCTACCGTGGTTTATTCGTAAGCTGGCTGGCTTATAAACCGCAGAAATTTATTTCTCACAGTTCTGGAGGCTGGAAGTCCAGCATCATGGTGCAGGCAGATTTGGTGGCTGGTGAGAACCTGCTTCCTGGTTCACAGATGGTCATTTCCTTGCTGTGTCCCCACCGGTGGAAGGGCTGAGGGAGCTCTCTGGGGTCTCATGTATAAGGGCACTACTGCTGTTCTTGAGGACTCCGCTCTCACGACCTAATCACCTCCCAAAGGCCCCACCTCCAGATATTGTCACACTGGGGAGTAGGTTTCCACGTCTGAATTTTGGGGGACACAAACGTTCAGTCCATAGCAGTGATCATATAAAAATAGGTGACTTTGGTGATGGCCTATGGGGTATGCCCTCTCCTGAGAGGCACTCCCAGTAGACAGAGGAATGGAACCGGTTCTCTGATTCACAGGTCAGACAAGGAATTGTGCAGCCCTGCTGTGGTGGTGCTTAGTAGTGATCAAGGTGAGAACAGCTCAAATTCTGCTTCTGATGCCCCCGTGGAGATGAGAGTTCTCATTCTTTCTTTGTGTGGGCAGGTGCATTTTACTTTAATCTTTTTAATTGAGGTATAGTTGAGTTACAATATTGTATAAGTTGAGAGTTGTCATTCTTTAAGAAAACCTTCGTTGAGCAACTGTAGCATATCAGGAATAACTTGTTCTCGGTGTCTTGGGGAGATGGCACGATAGGTTAGGGAAGCTTGGGTTAGTGGCAGCCCAGGAAGGTCACTGTAACCAGAGACAGTGATCTTTGTAAACGTGGTGGCGTTTGCACGGGGCTCTCTGCACGTGTGATGGATCTGGGCAAGGATCACTAGACAGTGTGGTCGCAGCCCGGTGGCAGGACAAGGAGGGTGGCACGGAGTGGGCCATTTGGGTGGTGCTCAAAGGTGTTTGAAGGGGAGAGGGAGCTGGGACTTTCAGAGGGTGGGTTGGGGTATTGAAGGCCCACCCTTCCTACTCTATGGAAAGAGAGGAGACCACCAAGTGTTGTCTTTTTGGACAGAGAAGGGACACATCAAAAACTGTACCTAAGAAAAAATGATCTGAGAGTACCATGTAGATCGAGCTGGCGCCCTGTGTCCCACGGGCCAGATCCCTGTACACCTCCACCCTGCCCCCAAGCTAAGAGCGCTTTTTGCATTTTAAAGAGTAGTGAAAGAAGGGTAAAGAGCAATATACAGCACAGACGGCCTGTGATCTGCAAAGCCTGCGAAGTTTATTACCTGGCCTTTCTCCGAAGTAGTTTGCCTAGCCCTGTTGGATTGGAAAGGAGAGGACAACCTGGCTTTCCCTATACTAAGAGCAAGTTGAGCTTGTCTGTAGACTAAGGGTAGGGGGTCCTTTGGAATTATGGATACGGAGAGGTAAGAGATGAGGATGGAGAGGGGCCCAGAACAGGCAGGAGAGGATGGAATCAAGAAGTGTTGGCGGGATTAACTTTGGGAAGGTAAAGGCTAATTCTTCCTTTGAGACAGTGGGAGGGAAGATGAGCTCTTGGGTGGGGAGGAGAGAAGTGGAGACTCTGCAGAAGTCTAGGTGCAGCGTGACCTGCCTGCACTGGGTTAGGGAGCTGGCCCTTGAGCAACGTAGAGCATTCTGGAATGTGTGCTGGAAATTTCGAACAAAGTCCGGAGGTAGTTAGCATTTGGCTTATGTGGGTGAAAGGTCACATGTCGCGTTACATTGTGATTTCTCTTTAAACTGTGTGCTCCTCCGCCATCCTAGGAAGCGTTAGCTGCCAAGAATGTCTTGATAATTTTTATTTATCAGCACTCGGACCAAGTGCCTGGCACCAAGATGAATGGTGTTCAGCAATGCTTGCTGAATGAATGAATGAATGAATGCACGCTGGATAGCACAGTGGGCTGGTTCAATATGGGAATGTAGCTTTTTCCGAGGTACCGGTCAGGCCAGTTCCTTAGTCCAGGGAAACGTGGTCAGCAGCCACTAACCCATGTTAGCCACTCACTTTCTGCAGGGGCGGAAACCTTCAGTGATCTGTGCTGGCACGTGGTAGCCGTTCAGGTGAGGCTGGTGAGCACCTGAGATGGGGCTCGTGGGACAGAAGAATTGAACTTTAAATTTCGTTTACCTTTTTTATTGTGATAAAACAAATACAACAAAATTTACCGTTTTAACCATTTTAAAATGTAGACTTCTGTGGCTTTAACTACGTTCACATGGTTGTACAGCCGTCCATCTCCAGAACTTTTCCATCTGCCCAAATGGAAACTCTCTCCCCATTAAACAATGATTCCCCTTCCTCCCCTCCCCCAGCCCCTGATAACCTCTATTCTGCTGTCTGTCTCTATGGATTTGACTACTCTGGGTGACTCATGAGTGGAATCATGCAGAATTCATCCTTTTGTGATGGGCTTGTTTCACTTGGCATCATGTCCTTGAGGCTCATTCCGTGTTGGAGCATTTGTCAGACTTCCCTTTTAAAGCCTGAGTCAGGGACTTCCCTGGTGGAGCAATGGTTAAGAATCCGCCTGCCAATGCAGGGGACACGGGTTCGGGACACGGGTTCGAGCCCTCGTTCGGGAAGATCCCACATGCCGCGGAGCAATGCTCCACAACAGGAGAAGCCACTGCGAAGAGAAGCCCGCGCACCGCAAGAAAGAGTAGCCCCCGCTCGCCGCAACTAGAGAAAGCCCACGCGCAGCAACGAAGACCCAGCGCAGCCAAAGAAAGAGAGAGACAGAGAGAGAGAGAGTGAGCAAGCCTGAGTCATATTCCGTTGTGGGTATAAGTCACATTTTTTCTATCCATTCATCTGTTGATAGACACTTGGGTTATCGCTCCCTTTTGACTACTCTGAATAGTGCTGCTATGAACTTAAATTCAATTTATACTTAAAAAGTTTGCAGAGGCACATGGGGGCTTGTGGCACCGCTCGTGGGAGAGGTGGGTGGCACGGTAGAACTTGCAGCATTGAAGACTTTGGAAGGGACGTGATTCTCTGTGACCACGAGCAGCTTCAAGATGTGCCCCCGTTCGAGGTGGTGGGAGCGCATCTGTGCAGCTGAGATCAGGTCACTGACACTGAGGGCCATGGAGAGGTCGGGACGCTGACTCGAGGAGTTTAAGTGTTAACCACTGGCGCATCTGTGCTGTTTGGTGTCTGAGGGTTCCGTTAATTATTTAAACATAATGATGTATGGAGATTGATTTATTTTGTCTGGATTTTGTTCTGTTTTGTTTTTCCTCCCTCAAGGGTCCTGTCTTCGTGACAGTCATGCTGCTCTCTTAGTTTTAATAATTTCTGCCTGGTTTATGTGACTTTTCTTATAGTAAAGCGTTGACGGGAGCGTCCAGCCACACTCATCCTGGGGACTTTTTGGTAGCTGAGAGCTACCAGAGGACTATCCTAGAAGGAATGAATGACAAACACGAGGGCAGAAGCAAATACAGGGTACTCCGTCCACGGCACGGCAAATACATCAGTAAGGCAGGAGCTGCAGGCTGCGGTGACAACATTAGTGCTGCAAGTCTTGGTTTCTTCAGATGTAAAAGGGGAATAACGATAATACTTATTGTGTACTATTACCCTAAGCACTGAAGTATATTAAACACTTGGCACAGGTTCTGCCACATAATCATGCTGAAATTACTGCTAGCCCCGAAAAGAAGTATTAGAGTTTTAAAACATCATTCTAGAAAGTCTACAAAAACAAAAACAAAAAAACAATGAGAAACACAAGAGGTTAATTATAGATTGCCAAAAATCCTCATATGAAAAGTTTCTTTTGAGGAGGAATAAACTGTCAAGTTGTTAAATGTACATATTTACTCTGATTTGTAGTTTTAAGTTTCTATCATGTTTCCATCTCAGAGAATTTTGCATATACTGTCCCATCCAAGTTACAAGCAAAATCATACTTCAGAAAAGAGATACACTTTCACAGTCTTAGAAATTATAAAAGGTCTGTACCCCCAATTCCAATGTCATCGCGGGGAGGGGGGCATTCCCCGCACAAACACCAAGCAATTCTCAGACCCCCGCTGGGTGTTTACACAACGCAACTCAATTCTGACACTATCTCCCTGGAAACAGCATCAGACCCCACAAGTCACGGGCTCAGTCCTACAGGACGACATCCCCTACTGCCTCTGCACAGGCCAGTTCCAAGTTCAGGTTGTTGCCTGTGCTTCTGACCAAAGGGCTACAGATTGGAGGTTCCAACAAGCCCCACTCAGGTTCAATTAGTTTGCTAGAGCGCCTCAGAGAAATCAGAGAAACATTTTACCTACTGTATTACCAGTTTCTTACAAAAGGATGTAAGGCGGGAACAGCCAAATGGAAGCCGTGCATAGGGCACGGTATGGGGAAAGGACACAAGATACTTTTCCCAAATCTCCACGTGTTCACCAGCCAGGAAGTTCTCTGAAGCCAGTCCCCTGGGGGTTTGATGGAGGCCTCATTACTTGGGCATGACTGATTAGCTCATGAGCCGCTGAGGACTGAAGTCAATCTCCAGCTCTTCCCTCCTTCCCTTAAGCCAGAGAGTGGGAGGAAAGTTCCAACCCCTAATTACAGGGTTGTTCCACTGGCAACCAGGCCGCTGTGAGCAGGTGCTTTGCAAAGCTCACCTCATTAAAATAACAAAAGACACCTTGTGAGAGCTCTCACCACTTAGGACATTCCCAAGGACCTCTGTGCCAAGAAGGGGGTCGAAGACCAAATGCATATATTTCTTCTTATAAATCGCAGGATCCCAGAAATCTTCCTTGAAATTTCTCTTCCTTTGTTTATACACTACTATATGGATAGCATACTCTTAGACTGATTGTACCATCGCAAAGTGAACTAGAAATTAATGTGAATAGAATGTTATTTCCTCATTATAATGTGCAAGGGAAATTACAAATACCATAGGTTAGCAAAAGGGTTCTCAACAGAAGTGACTTTTGCCCCACAGAAAGTATTATAAGGCAAGGCCTGGAGACATTTTTTGGTCCTTACAACCGGGAGGGGAGCGCTCCTGGCATCTAGTGAGTGGGTAGAGCCCAGGAATGCTGCTAAAGATGCACAGGACAGCCTCACGGCAAAGAAGTATTTAACCAAAAATGTCAATAGTGTCGGAGTTCAAAGACTCTGGATTAGAGCAATATATTGATTAATTAGCCAGAAAAGCACAAATGTGAAAGGGAAATAAGTTTCCATCACTCTCTGGAGAAGTCCAGAATCCTCTGTAGGAGACAGACATTGAAACAACAAAACCACGATGTCATAAGCACTGTGACAGACATGTACAAATCCAGTGAGAACGGCTGGTAGCACATATTCAAAAACCATCTCGACAGTGTCCAGCAGTGCGTCATACGACAGGGACAAAGAGAATGAAGTCACAGCTTCTGCTCCCACTCGGCCTGCCTTTCAGGAGCGAGAACATGTAAATAACCATATCAGTTAATAAACACAGGAGAGACACTAGCTCACACGAAGGTCAAAGAAGGCGCTCAGAAGATGTGACAGCTGTCTTAAATTAAGAAAGGCAGGAGTGAAGAGGACCGTTTGAATGTCAGCGTTTCTTCAGCCATAAAGAATCAACTGTGCAAAACCAGAGTAGTCAGAGCACAGTCTGGAGAGCTTCAATTCGTTTGGTTCATTTGGCAAAACCCCTCTACATATGCCTGTTGAGGAATGTGGGAACTGACCTTCTGGAAACAACCATAAAACTGGACAGAATATAGGTAACAGCAGACAATGGTCAACAGCTAGCACAGGGCTATATGCCCTGAGAGCACACAGAGGAGGTGAGCCCGGAGACGGCCGATAATGCATGGCTGGGGGTAGGTTCAAGTCCACAGTGCAAGGAGGGGTGACCCAAAGGTAGTCCTGCAGCTTTTCTGAGTCGAGGAGAAAGAGAGCAAAGTTTGAGGAGCCTGAAACGAGTAGGTCTTGTGGGCAAAAAATCAGGAAGGATGGAACTAGGCAAAGAGAAACCCAGAGAGCTGTGAGGGACCCCTCAAGTTTTGGGCTGAATACTGCTTTCTTTTAACATTTTTTTTTTTTAATCTTCTTTTCCATTATGGTTTATCCCAGGACACTGAATATAATAGTCCCCTGTGCTCTACAGTAGGACCTTGTTGTTTATCCATTCTACATGGAAAAGCTTTCATCTGCTAACCCCAAACTCCCATTCCACCCCTCTCCCAACCCCCTCCCCCTTGGCAACCACAAGTCTGTTCTCTACGTCCATTAAGTCTGTTTCTTGAACATGCATGAGGTGAAAGCACACGAGACCAGGGAAGGAACAAACAGAAAGCACTAGAGCAAGCAATTCCTGGACTTCTAAGAAGGTTAATACCTCACATTCTAACCGTCAGAGCAGAAAGGATACGTAATACACAGGGCATCGGAGAGAGTCCTCAGAAAAATATCACTATAGTAATGGGGACAGATTAGCCCTAAAGGCTGCTCTGAATCTGCCCTAAGAAAGTTTAAAAGCAAGTCTCTACAAAAGCAAACTGATCTCAAGTAACTACATGCCAGAACAATCGAATGCTTTTTACAAAATACAGCAAAATTCAGAACACGAAAATCTGACATCCAATCAAAAAGCATCAGACATGCTGGACTTCCCAGGTGGCACAGTGGTTACGAATCTGCCTGCCAATGCAGGGGACACGGGTTCGATCCCTGGTCCGGGAAGATCCCACATGCCACGGAGCAGCTAAGCCCGTGCGCCACAACTACTGAAACCGCGTGCCACAATTACTAAAGCCCACGTGCCTAGAGCCCGTGGTCCGCAACAAGAGAAGCCACTGCAATGAGAAGCCCGCGCACAGCAACGAAGAGTAGCCCCCGCTCGCCACAACTAGAGAAAGCCGGTGCGCAGCAACGAAGACCCAATGCAGCCAAAAATTAATTAATTAATTAATTAATTTTTTAAAAAGTACTTGCTTTAAAAAAAAAAAAATCATCAGGCATGCAAAGAAGCAGGAAACTATGACACACAACCAAAAGGGAAATAGAGAATCTAAAGAAACAGAGCCAGAAACGACACAGGTGATGTAATTAGCAGAAAAGGACATTTATCAATAAAAGGATATTATAAATATGCTCTATATGCCCAGGAATGTAGAAGAAAACATGGACACAGAGAGGAGAGGAACAGAAGACGCTGGAAAGACCTGCATGGAACTTCCAGAAGTAAAAATGAAGAAACAAAAACATGCCAGAGAGGATTTAAAATGTGTCAGACACGGTAGAAGAAAAGATCACTTGATGGGAACTTGAAGACACAATGATAAAAACTATCAAAATGAAGCAGACAGTGGGGGGAAAAATGAGTAAAAAACATGATCAGAGACTGACTGACCCAGGAGACCATATAAAGTCTGTCATGTATAATTAGGGCCCCAGAAGACAGGACACAGAGGATGGGGCAGAAAAAAAATTGGCCCATATGTTTAAAACGTGATTAAAATTATAAGCCCACAATTAGAAGAAACTTAGTGACCCCAAACAGAAGACACACAAAGGCCACCCCATCAAGGTATACCATAATCATATTAAAACTAGACATAGAAAGAGACACTTAAAAGCAGACAGAGAAATAAAAAGATTCTTTATAAACAGTTGAAAAAAAAAAGAATGTTGGAGATTTTTCAGAAAATATACAAGACAAAAGAAAATGAAAAGATTTTTAAACAACTAATTTTTAAAAAATTGCTAACTGGAAATTCTGTACCCAGTGAAATACCTTTCGTTTGGGGACAGAGACAAACCAACAATTATAATTCTGCGTTTTGAATGATAAAAGTGTGAGGGATTGATTTATTTATGTATGTATGGCTGCGTTGGGTCTTTGTTGCTGCGCGCGGGCTTTCTCTAGTTGCAGTGAGCAGGGGCTACTCTCCATTGCGGTGCGCGGGCTTCTCATTGCAGTGGCTTCTCTTGTTGCAGAGCACGGGCTCTAGGCACGTGGACTCAGTAGTTGTGGCACGTGGGCTCAGTAGTTGTGGCTCATGGGCTTAGTTGCTCCACGGCATGTGGGATCTTCCTAAGCACTGCACCACCAGGGAAGCCCTTCCACTTCTAAAAACCATTTTCATCTGTTTATTTTCAATCATTATCAGCCATTGCACACTTTCTCTCTACAGAATACCACAGAAGAAATCACAAGACTTCATCAGCAGGCACCTCAAAGTGAGAGCTTCTAGGGAACCCCACCATCAAAGAAGGGGCGTCCACACACTTGCCAGCCCTTCACCCAGCAGCATCAGCACTGCTGGGGAAACGGAGACTCTCGTGCCGAGAGCCCGTACCTGCTGAGACAGAATCTGCACTTTAGCAAGACTCCAGGTGAAGTGTGTGAAGGACCAAGTCTGGAAAGAGCTGCTCTGGACCCGGGAAGCTGCAGCTGGCATCTGCAGAAGCTGAGTCTCCCCATCTCTGCAGTGAAACTTGATTCAAGCCTAGTTTCTGACGCCAGAAATCTGGGCTTTTCCCGCAACGAATCTCCCACTTCACACTTGCGATGAGAGTCAGTTGCCCTTGGCTTATAACTGTATACAAGTCTTCCCAAGGTAAAAACACAAAACCCATTTCCCCAAAATCAAAGCCCCTGACCCAGCCACTTGTCTCTCCTCTTTCCCACCCAGGTGGTCTTAGGAAGGAACTTAAACTTGTGGACAGAGTTGTGTGCCATCTGGTGTACATTTCCTCCTGTACATTTACTATTCAAGTGGGACCTTTTAAGGCTGTCTTCTACTGGCCCGTCATAGAATTCCAAAGTTGAGACCTGGCCCTCTGCCTTCATAATAAAAAGAGCTACTATTTATCCAATGTCTGTTATGTTCAGACACTGTTTAAGTGCTTTACATGCATCTTTGATTCTTTACTTAAATTAGATGCTTTTGTCATTTCTATGATATTCCCCTAACTCCTTGTGTAGCTACCTGGCTAGTCCCTCTTTTCAGACAGGATAGGTCTTTAAATCATTCCAAATAGCCTCCAGTCTCAGCCTCTTATAAATTTTCAAAACTCATCAGTTCTCCTCAATAGAGTCTCATGGTATACTCCCCAGCAACACATAAAAATTCAATGAAAATTGAGCCTGTTTAAAAAAATGAAAAGAAAAATAAGGCTGCATTCCATGGAGAACACGTTCCACCCAGTGAATAATTTACTGAACGACCATAAAACGTCATTCAATATTCTTGATATCCTCATTTTCCAGGACTGTGAAACTTGATCTACTAAGGACGGCTTCCTTTATAAGATGATGGTAAAGGAGATCTCATAACGATTATAAAAATCTTCAACATTCCTTGAAACGTTTCGATTCCATTACTCCCACCCTCACTAAGCGGAAAAGAAAACTTGGACCAAACCTGCCCCTTGACCAAGGATCACAATCCAGACTATATCACTAACACTTTTCTTTACTATAAAAATATAAAAGGTAAGTGTTTATCATTTGTAAAAAGTAAAAGTTTATTCATTACAGTGATAAAAGCTAACGCTTCTGGGAAATGTGCTATGTGCTGGTCACCCCAGGCTCCATCACTCTCAGCTAATCACCCCACTTCACGGAGAAAAGTGAAGCGTTGAGAAGGACACTTCACGAACCCCCTTTCACACCCGCCTATACACTGGAAGGTGGCCCGTGTGCTCTCATTCGCTACCTCGTCCTGTGACAAGGAGGCACGGTCCTTTGCTCCCACGTCAAACCTTCCTCACGTGGTGCAGTGGACGCCACTGCCGCTTCAGGTCACGTGCTTCTGCAGTTCTCCCCTCTCCTCCAGCATCAAACACCCTCTCTCTTCAGGATAGTTCCCATCCGCTTAGACTATGGGATGATTTCTTCACCCCAAACGTAATGCAATGTGGGGTTACCCTGCTCACCCCTTCACCCACAACCTTCCACAGCAATCCGTGCTCTCTGAAATGTTCTTATACCCCCTCCTCTCTCCATCTCTCCCTACCACTCCTCCGGAACACATCAATCAGGCTTTCTCTGCAGCCACCCGCTAACTCTGCTCTTGTTAAGGTCGACCGTGACCTGTGCATCACGGTATCCAGCGACCAATCATCAGACCTCCACAGTCTTGCAGATGCAGCTGATCACCTCTTCCTTTTTGAAAAGCTGTTGCCATGTGTCCTTTAGAACTCCACCCTCGCGTGGACCTTCTCCCATCTTAACAGCCCCCCCTTAGTCCACTTGCTGGCTCTTCCTTGGTTCCCATCCTTCTTATACTGGTGTGATTCAGGGCATAACCCATGAAGCTCTTGTCCTTCTACCACTTCATCCAGCTTCATGACTTTAAATACCATCTATCAACCATGACATTTGTATGTCCAGCCTGATCTCTCAACTCCAGACTCATGTATCTATGCGCCCATGACACATCTCGAGTGGAGGTCTAATTTACATCTCAGACATAGCATGCTCAACACCAAGCCTCTGGCCATCCTTTCTCCCCCCCACCCCCCCAAACCCTGTGCCTCTCACATACCCCCCATGTCGGTATCTGCTCAAGGTCATGCCAGCTCCCTCCTCCCGCTGTTCAGGACAAAGACCCCACCATTATCATCGCTTCATTTCCCCGCTTCGTCCCATGCAACGTGTCGTCAGATTGTGTCAGCTCTACCTTCAGAATATGTGCTGCCCACCTCCGCCACTGCCACCCTGGACTAACCCACCAACATCTCTCTTCTGCTCAAGCACTCATACTGTACCAGTAAGAAGAACCCGTGCTTCTTACCCACCAGTCATACACCTCAAGAGCCATCCTGGTGCCCCCCCCAAATATGAACAACTCCCCTAAAGGGAGGACTCAGGAGCCATACTATAATATAACTTTCTTAGGGAAAATATTCCAACGTAGCAAATCTTTTTAATAAAAATTGAGTCCACCTTGTATATTAGACCTTAATTTAATGGACTCAGAACGATTCACTAATTGACTTTTCAAAAGACTAGAAGTGATTGCATCATGACTCCCATGGTGTGGCACCCAAAGCCAGCTTTATTTTATTACGCTCTGGTATATCCCCAACCCCCAAGAAAGAAAAGACATGACTACGTTCAAAGAGCAGCACCAAGGTCCATCTCCACTCGTCCCTTCACAAGGATATTCTAATCAGGTCAGCTGTTGTTCTGGTACACTAAAGCAAAAGACTGCTCACTTGTGTTAAACTCTACGTGCTGGTCCTTCCCCCGGCAGGCAAACATCTGGGGCAGATTACATCCTTTTCCTGTTTAGCTCTCATCAGCTTCTTGCAGTACCTTTAGCTCTTGCAGAGACATTCCCAGACAGGTGACGGCTCTGCCTGAGCTCCTGAAGCGATGCACTTACTTAATACCCTGGATTGGAAGACATAACACGGGGTTGTGGAGGAGGGGACGGAGGACAGGTTCTGACAGCAAGACGAGGAGTGTGAGCCATCTGAACACCTTACTTTCGAGGTGTCTTTCCAGTCACGCTGGAACATCCCACGGCCAAAGACACCCTCAAGCAGTAAGGAGCCTTGTTCTTCCTTCGACTCCTTGACGTACCTTTAATTAACTATGAGTCTGCATAATCGAAACTTCCTTCTCATTTGAGAGTAAGCCGGTTCACACACAAATGGCTGGACCAAGAATTTTACATAAGAGATAGGCTCATTCATGGGGCAGGGGTAGACAGAGGTGTCTGCGATGGAGGATAGTGAGAAAGAAACCTAACTAGAAGGCACGACCCCTCGATTTTAGATCTTATTCCTCTGCCTCTGGACATGTCATCTCGGGCCAATACAACCATTTTCTCCTTGTGTGCTGGTTTCACTGTCCATAAAGTTCGCCTAGTAAAATTCAGACCTCACTTCTAAGAATTGCTATGAAATCAAATGGAATAACATGGGAAAATATCTTGAAAATCACAAAGAGGGCTTCCCTGGTGGCGCAGTGGTTGAGAATCTGCCTGCCAATGCAGGGGACACGGGTTCGAGCCCTGGTCTGGGAAGATCCCACATGCCGCGGAGCAACTGGGCCCGTGAGCCACAACTACTGAGCCTGCGCGTCTGGAGCCTGTGCTCCGCAATAACAGGCCGCGATAGTGAGAGGCCCGCGCACTGCGATGAAGAGTGGCCCCCACTTGCCGCAACTAGAGAGAGCCCTCGCACAGAAACGAAGACCCAACACAGCCATAAATAAATAAATAAATAAATAAATAAATAAATTTTTAAAAAAAAGGTATGGTTAAAGATCTAATTACAATGCAATTGACAAAGAAACTTGGTTTCATCAAATCAAGTTCTTTAAAAAAAAAAAAAGCACAAAGAAATGAATCAATAATGCTATCTGTGGCAGAGTGAAAACCTCTTTTTTATTCCTAATTTCATCCTGACCAGGACTGGATCGATGAGAATCCAGGCTGATCGAATGACAAGTTCAATATCAACAATGGATGCTTCCCTCACTGACTGACCCCTGACGCAGGTGAGGTCTCAGCTTTCCATGACCCCCAGTGCACATTTCATATGGCCAAGGTTGACATCTCAGCTGACATCCTACTAGGGTGGGGATATTATGAAGTCAAAAACATCAGAATTAAAGATGGGAGGTGTTTCATCAGCAAGAAGGCCATTCATAAATGACGATGTATCACGTGTCATCAAAACTAAGACAACAGGGGCCTTCCCTGATGGCACAGTGGTTAAGACTCCACCTGCCAATGCAGGGGACACAGGTTCGAGCCCTGGTCCAGGAAGATTCCACATGCCGCGGAGCAACCAAGCCCGTGCGCCACAACTACTGAGCCTGCGCTCTAGAGCCTGTGAGCCACAATTACTGAAGCCCGCGTGCCTAGAGCCTGTGTTCCACAACAAGAGAAGCCACCGCAATGAGAAGTCCGCGCACTGCAACGAAGAGTAGCCCCCGCTCGCCGCAACTAGAGAAAGCCCGTGCACAGCAACGAAGACCCAACACAGCCAAAAATAAATAAATAAATAAATTTATCTTTTAAAAAAAGAAAGAAACTAAGACAACAACAGCTATGACACACATGACTATTTTATATACCGTTAACAAGGAAAAAGGACATGTTCATTTATAATTCAAGATTCCATCAGTTGTAAGAAAAGTACATTTAAACATGGGAAAACATGCATTTTATGACTAGTACAAAAAATTATAATAATTTATCATGTTTCTTAAGATTTTACAAAAGTAAGAGGAAGGGGCTAATGGTTAGTTAATAAACTAAAGCAATGAAGCACACTCTATCTATGTCTCTATCGTGGAAAATAACACGTTTCATAAAAGGACACATGAGAAATCATCCCTTATGATTCAGAGAAGGAGTCTTGAAAGAGTCCTGTTCTAATATACTTAACTATGTCATTAAAAAAAATAACATTGTTAACTCTGCCATCAGCCTGAAAAAGTAGCAAAAGTAGAACTGTATAGATAATCATATGAGAAGTTAAAGAGATCAATACATGAGGAGGCCATGAATGAATTCTAGGTATGTTATTATTAACATGCCCCCGAAAATCTTTTCCACATAGCACAACTTTATGACTAAAATTACCAAGAAAACACTTTATGTTTAGAAATTGGTGCTGGTAATACAGACTAAGAAATCATGACAGTCTGAATGGTTAGGTAGGTTGTGTGATATCATTATGACTGTGGTTCTCCTTCTTAGAGCAGGAGTTGGAACACGCTTTCTGTAAAGGGCCAGACTTGCCGTGAAGTTTCCACTTTGTGGACCATATGATATATCACAACTACCCAACTCTGCTGTTGTAACACAAAAGCAGCCATACATGATATACATTAAAAAAAAAACTGGTTTGGCCAATTTCCAATAAAACTTTACTTACAAAAACAAGAGGCAGACCAGTTTTGCTCTGTGGGGTGTGGTTTGCAAGCTCATGCCTTAGAAGATAAAGCTCAGACCATCTTGCAAATATACACACTGGGCCAAATATATCTAATAGTCTAGTTGTTTCTGTTGGAGAAGAATAAAACATGGAGTCCTTGTGGGTCCGAACTCTTACAAAGGGAAAGCTTAGGTTCCTAACAATATGGAACTTGTATGCATTCTTAATACATAATGTGATAACCAGGGGGATGGACGGGTCTGTCTCAATGAATGACTAGCCTTAAAAATACTGAAACAGGGACGAGTCCTTTCAGGATTCAGTCTGTTTAAGCATAATAGTCAGACATTTACTGCAAAATGAAACAGAAGCAAAAAAACGCAGAGAGAGAGAGATAAGAACAATCAAAGCAACTAAAATTGAACAGTAAGGCTTTGAGTTATTGGACCAGTGGGCTGAGGTCTCTCCACAAAGTTCCTCACATTAACTGGCCTCTGTTTTCCCCACCTTTCAAGTTTCAATTAACCTTTCTGCCACAGCAGATCACAATTTGTACACACGAGTCCCATTTTAATAAACCGATGTGGTTCAGAAATCCTCACAGTTATTTCAGAGAGAACGGCAATTACAGAAGCCCACTATCACATCCGGAATTTCAGGGAGAAAGGTTTCAATTATATCTCCCTTCTCAGGAATCAGATGTAAAACTATCAATACAGAGTCAGTGATATTAACGGATAATGTGTTTACCAAGCGAGCAGCAGGGCACATCTTGTTCCTCTAGATTCTACAGCAGCATATTTTTGTTCCTATATATGTACAGTTTGTGTACAGAATAGAATACAAAATAAAGTAGGAGTGCACTTTATAGAATGTAGGAGACACAGGGATGGCCTTACTCCCTTTGTCTTTGCATAGATTCATCAGTTTTGTTTATTGCTTGTTTGTTTCCATTTCTGATCAATCTTCTCTATGTCTCAAGGGACCTGAATCCCTCCACAGCCTAGAATGAGCCCAACCGAGTCATGACCTGTGCTGGTGTAATCACATGTGTGTGTGTGTGTGTGTGTGCTTCTAACCAATAGAATATGGCCAAGGTGAAGCACTGTCACGCCTGAGATTATGTTGTGTTATATAAAATTCCGTCTCAGCAGACTGGAAATCAGGATTCTGGCCTTAAAGAAGTACATAGCTGTTTTGTGACCTGCCAATGAAGGGGGCCACATGGGGCGGGACCACAGGCAACTTCTAGGAGCTAAGAGTGCACTCCAGCCAAGAGTCATCAAGGAAACAGGACCGCAGTCCTACAACTGCAAGGAAATGAATTCTGCCGACAACTGCAATGAGCTTAGAAGCAGATTCTCCTACAGTCGAGCCCCCAGATGAGAATGCAGCCCAGCCAACACCTTGATTACAGACTTGACAGACCCTGGGCAGAGAATGCAGTTAAAGCTGTGCCCAAACTCCTGACCCAAAGAAACTGTGTGTTGTGTTCAGCCACTAAGTTTGGGGGTAATTTTTTATGCAGGAAGAGGTAAGGAATATAAAGAAACATTAATGTGAATGCCAGGTAAACATGTTTCCTGGAAAAGGTTGGATTGGATCCCTAAAGAAGCCTGAAGATATTCTGGAAAACCTGAAGTATAATATGTCAGCGCCCTTGAGGGAGGGCAGAAGCCATGATTTATACTCCTCTGCATCATCTCCAACATCCAGAAAAAGATACAAAAAGACATACGAGAGTTCTTCTACTTGATTTGACACTAAATCATTCGCTTAGCTGTGTGTGTCCATAGCAGAGCAATTGGCTATGTAACTTCAAATATCTGCCAGTCCTATGTATTATTTGAAGCATTTTAAAGTTCACTACTACAGAATGCTTCCAAAGACTTCACTGATGGTAAAACCCTCAGCCCCCAGGTACTTCTGGCAACAGATGTCATTATGTAAGAGTTTGCAAATCACCCATATTCCAGCCAGTCACAAAATGCTGAGTAGAAACTTCTGGAGCAAAATAAAACTGAGATTAGGAAGATCACGTATTGATTACATTAACAGTTGAGAAACACTTCCATTCTAGTTTTCCAAAACAACAGTAAACACTTTTCTAAAATAACCCTATAACACAGTGAGCCCCTGTAACTGTCCAAGGGGAATCCAGCCACAGCAGCACATGGACATGGGGAGAGGGGTCAGAGATGGAGTTGGGAGCCAGTCTTGCCACCTGCAGTGGGTGAGCCCTATGACTTGATAATTTCCAGCTTCCCAGGCCTCCACGCTTCCACACACAGCTCTGTGGACTTACAGTGTGCCCTGCTTATCTCCATGCTTATCGGGAAGGTCAGACGGTATCAGGACTGAGGATGTATTTCACGCACCTTAAAACTGATGGAGCTGGGGCTTCCTTGGTGGCTCAGTGGTTAAGAATCCGCCTGCCAATGCAGGGGACACAGGTTCGAGCCCTGGTCCGGGAGGATCCCACATGCTGCAGAGCAACTAAGCCCGTGTGCCACAACTACTGAGCCCACGAGCCACAACTACTGAAGCCCACGCGCCTAGAGCTCGTACTCTGCAACAAGAGAAGCCACCGTAGTGAGAAGCCCGCGCACCACAACGAAGAGTAGCCCCCACTCGTTGCAACTAGAGAAAGCCCTCGCACAGCAGTGAAGACCCAGCGCGGCCAAAAATAAATTAATTAATTAAAAACAAACAAACAAACAAAAAACGGATGGAGCTGTTATGACCCCAGGTCCACAGGCATGTTTGCAGAACGGAATCTGTGTGCCCTCCAAGGTGAAACGCAGGCAACAGGACCACCTTGGCAGCTCCCGCACGGGGGCAGGGCCAGACCACCGTGTCTGTTTGGAGAAGCTCGGAAGTGCCCTATCGGCCCCCAGTTCCACTCAAAGAAGCCCTGCGGCGCCGTTTCCCTCTGATGCCGCACGGGCATGTCTTCCGGCGTCCCCTTGCCACCACCCTGCACGGTGTTTCTTTGGTTCCCACAGTGGACTTTTCCAACTCTTGTGCTCACGGCCCCTGTGGGCTTTCCGCCTGCTCTTCCTCTGAGCGGCCCCTGTGCCATCAGCCGTCAACCTTCACAGCAGGTCCCTGGGTCCCTGGTTTGCCCTGGAAGAGACCGGGCAGCAAAGCAGCCCTCCCCCGCTTCAGCCCAGCTGATGACTCTAGACCGTGGTTGTCTGGGACAGCAACGCCCTCTCTTCTACCTGAGAGCGCGGGGAAAGTAAGGCGCCCTCCATACGGGAAAACGTGGGCAAGCCTCAGCCCAGAGTATGGGCAGCCCAGGGGGTGAAGAGTCAGGTGAAAATCTCGGAGAAACCCCACCACTAATAAAATCGTGGCTTCCTCCAAAAGGCATGAGAATCAGCATGCCGAGAATCACCCACAGGAGAGCCATAATGTGAGGTGGGAGGATGGCAACAGCTTGTACCTTTCTTCAATATGATAAAAAAAACTTTTACTGTCTGATGAATAACGGAAGCAGTGGGTGGCTAGGTTTTAAGAAGTCTCGAGAATGTTTTTAATGTGAATTTACACACACATGCACACACACACACACACACACACACACCTGAAGGAGAGTGAACTTCCCCAGCCACAGAAGAACATGATGCCCTCCCATTCCAAGGACCCACTGGCACGTGGTCAGCCTGCAACTGTGTCCCGAGTGTCCGTGGCTGTGTACGGGGCCTCTTACCTCACAGAAGCTCTGGCACTGCTGCTTCCGCAGGTCCCAGGACACCTTGCAGGGCTCCAGGCACTGGGAGAGATGAACAGGGAAAACCAATCAGTGAACACGGGAAAGAAACAAAGCCCAAAAGGAAAGAGCCCACCTGTGTGCACCCCTGGCTTTTCAGGGCCTACTTTCCCTAGTGACTTCGGGAAACACAATGAATCAGCAGCTCATCTGAACTCTGTGTATCACAGGAATATGAGGAAGAGCGTCACGACCGAGCAGGGACAGAAAGACATATGTTTCCACACAATTGAGAAAAGAGAGCCGCACGGTCTGGAGGCGACACGGAGGAGAAGCAGTTATATCCCCTGTCAGGCACAGCAGTGTGGATATTTACTTTTATTCAGTAAAAAATATTTTCTAAAGGTTGTGGTTACAGATGGATTCTTTTCTCATCTGCTTTAACAATAACTTGCTTTTAAATGGACAACATAGGGCTATTTTTTGAATATTCTTCTGTAAGTGACTGAAGTATTGCATTAAATATATGTATATGTGTGTATATATATATATGTTTATATATATCACACCCATTACTGTTAACTTATGTGTTTATCTCAGTGAATCCAGCAGCATTCACATTTGTCCAGTTTAATTACTCTATTAAAATGGATTGAATAAACCTGAATATGAGACTCTGCCATAAGAGCTTCAGAATAAAGTTTGAATACATATATATAATTTACACATATGATTTAATAAATCAAAGATAAGAGCCAGGATCCACTGTTCAGTAACAATTGTAATAATAAATATATTATTGAATGAACAAAGTATATATACATGTAAATGTAGGTTTTATATACATACTACTATATATAATATATAATTATAACACTTAAAATATAGTACTATATATACTATCTATATAATATATTGTAATAAGAGATAACAGCCAAGCCTCGTGATTGAAATTAAAATCTTACATTCATATGAATGGATATTTGATTCTCAAAATTATATTTTAATGCAAATTTTAATTAGTACAAATTAATCATCTCATATAGTTAAATGACAGTTTTCTAAATATTGGCATACCCTGGCTCCCATAAGCTCATGATTATTCTATCTATCTTTCATTATTGATAAATTTTCCAGTTGATATCAAAATTCTCAGTTAAATTTCAGACATATATAATGTAGAATTCAGAACATACACCCGTACTATATTTTCACTTTACTCTCTAGTACCCTCCCTGTTTTTTTTTTTTTTTTAAAGCTTTTTTTTTTTTTTTTAAATAAGGTTTAATTTATTTATTTATGGCTGTGTTGGGTCTTCATCTCTGTGTGAGGGCTTTCTCCAGCTGTGGCAAGTGGGGGCCACTCCTCATCACGGTGCACGGGCCTCTCACCATTGCGGCCTCTCTTGTTGCGGAGCACAGGCTCCAGATGCACAGGCTCAGTAATCGTGGCTCACGGGCCCAGTTGCTCCGCGGCATGTGGGATCTTCCCAGACCAGGGCTCAAACCCGCGTCCCCTGCATTGGCAGGCAGATTCTCAACCACTGCGCCACCAGGGAAGCCCCCTCCCTGTTTTAAAATACAGTTTAAAGATGAACTGGAAGACTCTATGTGAAATTTACTTTGCAAAAATCCATTGCTTTATTTTTCAATCAAAAATGCATATATGAAAACAAACTACTGACTGTATCAACTGTCAGTCTGTCACAGCACTGCTCTCAAAGTGTGATAAAGGACCAATAATATGAGCATCACCTTGGAGTTCATGGGAAATGCACTAGATGTACAGAGTCAGATCTCTGGGATTGGGAGCCAAGAATCTCTTTTAGCAAGTTCCCCTGAAAATCTTGGTGCTTACACTAAACTTTAAAAAGAACTGCCTTATTGTGGTAAACATTTCCCAATATATATGTGTATCAAATCATCACACTGTACACTTTAAACTTACACAATGTTATATATGTCACTTATATCTCAATAAAGCTGGGGGAAAAAAAGAACTGCTGTAGAATTTGATGAAAACAGAGTCTGTAATGGCTCTTTCTTGGTTCATGTAAGTATCATTTAAGAATCAGTCTACTTCTTGTGAGAATATTCTAGATTTGATATCCTTTAAATGTTGCATATGAACAATTCATTTTTAGTTATTTTAAATTAAAAAACTTGAGCTCGTCAATGATGCTTTTCCAAGACCTATATAAGCGTGTCCCAAGTCTATTAGTGTTCACCTCTTCCAAGCATGTTCTAAAACAGATGTACAATTTTTCACCAATATAACAATTCTAAAAGAATACCATTTTTCTAATAGCAATGAAATAGTTTAAAACTTGTCTACCTTACATATTTCATGAGCTCCCTAAAGAGTGAGTTTTGTTTCCTAAAGGTACATCCAATGCCTTACCCACAGAGCTATCCTAATTTGTTGCAAGACATTGGCTCCTAGTCAAAAAACTTTACTGGTCATTTAATAAATATGCTTAGACTTAACTCCTTCTCAAGACTACTTGAAATGAATAACTGACATTCTTTCAAATACCTTGCAATTTTTTTCATTTGAAGAAGTGGCCTACAACGGAGCAGGACCGCACCACAAGACCTGGGGATTTTTCACGGACAGAGGCTCAGCTACTGACAAGTTAAGTCTCTGTCATTTCACTCGGGAAACATCCAACAAGCATTTATTCCATATAAAAAGTGTTCAGTGCAATGTGGCTAAAAATGTCTCAGAATAATTATGTAATTCTTGCTTTCTGTCATTGCTGAAAATGTGAATTATGAAAACAAGATATTACATGTGTACAGTTGCATTTTCACAACTAGGGACATGCATGAGTGCATTAAAAAAGTCAGTCCTTTGTGATGTCCATGATTCCAAATAACCATATTCCTGACAACTTGTGGAATAAATGCCTTATAAAAACTAGATATCATTTACAAAAGTGGGCATATTTCTGAAATGCTAACAACAGCAATACGTAATGCACTTGTCTTCTTGTTAACCCAGAATCTCCATCTGTCAAGTCTAGCATTGGTATATGCAATTCATTTAAAGTTCTATTTTAATTGCATGCTTGCCTCATTTCCAGTCACCACTAATCAGTAGCACCTAAAGATACATCTCAAAATGCTACTAATGACAGCCAACATTTTCTTTTAGTAATCCTCTGTGAAAACTACCTGACAAGAACAGCCTAGATGTAAACATTTGAGTAAATCTTTGCAGGATAAATTTTCCAAAGGTCTGTTTCTTTATGGTGCTACTGGCCAGGTAAAATGATTTCAACAAAAGCTGAAGAGGAAAAAAATGACAGCCTTTTCTCTCACACTTTGAACAAGAAGGAAACACTTTCTATTTCTCCAAGTAATAATAATAAAAAAGTACTGCCAAAGAAAGGTAGTCGCAAAACTCTCTTCCATGTGTGAAGGGAGTAGAAGAGAAATAATACTACAAGCAAACAACTGCAACTCTAAGGGCCATGATCACATACTGTGTCAAACTACAAAAACAAACAAACAAAAACAGTAATCAAAGTTAGTATTTTAGCAAGTGGTTTAGGCTTTCAAGTTTTAGGCTGATCAACTGTTTGAAATCATTTCCTCCTAGGCTACTGCTTCAAGCCCAATGAAGAGAAACTTTACATTTCAGAGAAACTTAAAAAAAAAAAAAAAGGTTGAGCAAGCTAATCACATTGATCATCATTTGGAATGTAGCTATCAATTTTTTTTTTACTTAATCTAGAAAGATACATTCACAATATCACTTGCTCAGATGATAATTGTATATTAAATTTATATTTTTTAAATGTACAGTAATAGAGATTGGTTCAAGATGGTGGAGTAAAAGGACGAGTGCTCCCTCCCTCTTGTGAGAGCAACAGAATCACAACTAACTGCTGAATAATCATCGACAGGAAGACACTGGAACTCACCAAAAAAGATACCCCACATCCAAAGACAAAGGAGAAGCCACAGTGAAACAGGAGGAGGGGCGCAATCACAATAAAATCCAATCCCGTAACCGCTGGGTGGGTGACCCCCAAAATGGAGAATAATTATACCACAGAAGTCCACCACTGGAGTGAAGTTCTAAGCTACATGTCAGGCTTCCCAACCTGGGGGTCAGGAAATGGGAGGAGGAATTCCCAGAGAATCAGACTTTGAAGGCTACTGGGATTTGATTGCAGGACTTCGAAAGGTCTGGGGGAAACAAAGACACTCTTGGAGGGCACACACAAAGTAGTGTGCACATCGGGACCCAGGGGAAAGAGCAGTGACCCCATAGGAGACTGAACCAGACCTACCTGCTAGTGTTGGAGGGTCTGCTGCAGAGGCAGGGGGCGGCTGTGTCTCACCGTGAGGACAAGGACACTGGCAGCAGAAGTTCTGGGAAGTACTCCTTGGCATGAGCCCTCCCAGAGTCCGCCATTAGCCCCACCAAAGAGCCCAGGTAGGCTCCAGTGTTGGGTTGCCTCAGGCCAAATAACCAACAGGGAGGGAACCCAGCCCCCCCCATCAGCAGACAAGCGGATTAAAGTTTTACTGAGCTCTGCCCACCAGAGCAACAGCCAGCTCTACCCACCACCAGTCCCTCCCATCAGGAAACTTGCACAAGCCTCTTAGATAGCCTCATCCACCAGAGAGCAGACAGCAGAAGCAAGAAGAACTACAATCCTGCAGGCTGTGGAACAAAAACTACGTTCACAGAAAGATAGACAAGATGAAAAGGCAGAGGGCTATGTACCAGATGAAGGAACAAGATAAAACCCCAGAAAAACAACTTAATGAAGTGGAGATAGGCAACCTTCCAGAAAAAGAATTCAGAATAATGATCGTGAAGATGATCCAGGACCTCGGAATAAGAATGGAGGCAAAAATCAAGAAGATGCAAGAAATGTTTAACAAAGACTTAGAAGAATTAAAGAACAAACACCTAGAAGAATTAAAGAACAAACAAACAGAGATGAACAATACAATAACTGAAATGAAAAACACACTAGAAGGAAAGAATAGCAGAATAACTGAGGCAGAAGAACGGATAAGTGACCTGGAAGACAGAATGGTGGAATTCACTGCCACAGAACAGAATAAAGAAAAAAGAATGGAAGGAAATGAAGAGAGCCTAAGAGACCTTTGGGACTACATTAACATTGTAGAGGTCCCAGAAGGAGAAGAGAGAGAGAAAGGACCCGAGAAAATATGTGAAGAGATTATAGTCAAAAACTTCCCTAACATGGGAAATGAAATAGCCACCCAAGTCCAGGAAGTGCAGAGAGTCCCAGGCAGGATAAACCCAAGGAGAAACACGCCGAGACACACAGTAATCAAATTGGCAAAAATTAAAGACAAAGAAATATGATTAAAAGCAACAAGGGAAAAACAACAAATAACATACAAGGGAACTCCCATAAGGTTAACAGCTGATTTCTCAGCAGAAACTCTACAAGCCAGAAGAGAGTGACACGATATATTTAAAGTGATGAAAGGGAAGAACCTACAACCAAGATTACTCTACCTGGCAAGGATCTCATTCAGGTTCCATGGAGACATCAAGAACTCTACAGAAAAGCAAAAGCTAAGAGAATTCAGCACCACCAAACAAGCTCTACAACAAATGCTAAAGAAAATCCTCTAAGTAGGAAAAACAACAGAAGAAAGGGACCTACAAAAACAAACCCAAAACAATTAACAAAATGGTAATAGGAAGATACACACTGATAATTCCCTTAAATGTGAATGGTTTAAATGCTCCAACCAAAAGACACAGGCTCACTGAATGGATACAAAAACAAGACCTATATATATGCTGTCTACAAGAGACCCACTTCAGACATAGGGACACATACAGACTGAAAGTGAGGGGATGGAAAAAGCTATTCCATGCAAATGGAAATCAAAAGAAAGCTGGAGTAGCAATACTCATACCAGAAAAAATAGACTTTAAAATAAAGAATGTTACAAGAGACAAGGAAGGACACTACATAATGATCAAGGGATCAATCGAAGAAGAAGATATAACAATTATAAATATATATGCACCCAACATAGCAGCACCTCAATACATAAGGCAAATGCTAACAGCTATAAAAGAGGAAACTGACAGTAACACAATAATAGTGGGGTACTTTAACACCTCACTTGTTAAATGGACAGATCATCCAGACAGAAAACTAATAAGGAAACACAAGCTCTAAATGACACAATAGACAAGACAGATTTAATTGATATTTATAGGACATTCCATCCAAAAACAGCAGATTACACTTTCTTGTCAAGTGAACACGGAACACTCTCCAGGATAGATCACATCTTGAGTCATGAATCAAGCCTTGGTAAATTTAAGAAAACTGAAATTGTATCAAGCATCTTTTCTGACCACAATGCTGTGAGATTAGAAATAAATTACATGGGAAAAAATGTAAAAAACACAAACACATGGAGGCTAAACAATATATTACTAAATAACCAAGAGATCAATGCAGAAATCAAAGAGGAAATCAAAAAATACCTAGATACAAATGACAATGAAAACACAATGATCCAAAACCTATGGGATGCAGCAAAAGCAATTCTAAAAGGGAAGTTTATAGCAATACAATCCTACCTCAAGAAACAACAAACATCTCAAATAAACAACCTAACTTTACCCCTAAGGGAGCTAGAGGAAGAAGAACAAACAAAACCCAGAGTTAATAAAAGGAAAGGAATCATAAAGATCAGAGCAGAAGTAAATGAAATAGAAACGAAGAAAACAACAGCAAAGATCAATAAAACTAAAAGCTGGTTCCTTGAGAAGATAAACAAAATTGATAAACCTTTAGCCAGACTCATCAAAAAAAGAGGGAGAGGACTCAAATAAAATTAGAAATGAAAAAGGAGAAGTTACAATGGACACTGCAGAAATACAAAGCATCACAAGAGACTAACAAAAGCAACTCTGCCAATAAAATGGACAACCTGGAAGAAATGGACAAATTCTTAGAAAGGTATAAACTTCCAAGACTGTACCAGGAAGAAATAGAAAACATGAACAGGCAAATCACAAGTAATGAAATTGAAACTGTGCTTAAAAATCTTCCAACAAACAAAAGTCCAGGACCAGATGGTTTCACAGGTGAATTCTATCAAACAGTTAGAGAAGAGCTAACACCCATCCTTCTCAAACTCTTCCAAAAATTTGCAGAGGAAGGAACACTCCCAAACTCATTCTATGAGGCCACCATCACCCTGATACCAAAACCAGATAAAGAAACTACAAAAAAAGAAAATTACAGACCAATATCACTGATGAATATAGATGCAAAAATCCTCAACAAAATACTAGCAAACAGAATCCAACAACACATTAAAAGGATCATACACCATGATCAAGTGGGATTTATCCCAGGGATGCAAGGATTCTTCAATATATGCAAATCAACCAATGTGATACAGCATATTAACAAATTGAAGAATAAAAACCATATGATCCTCTCAATAGATGAAGAAAAAGCTTTTGACAAAATTCAACACCCATTTATGATAAAACCTCTCCAAAAAGTGGGCATAGAGGGAACCTACCTCAACATAATAAAGGCCATATATGACAAACCCACAGCAAACATCATTCTCAATGGTGAAAAACTGAAAGCATTTCCTCTAAGATCAAGAACAAGACAAGGATGTCCACTCTCACCACTCTTATTCAACATAGTTTTGGAAGGCTTAGTCACGGCAATCAGAGAAGAAAAAGAAATAAAAGGAATACAAATTAGAAAATAAGAAGTAAAACTGCCACTGTTTGCAGATGACATGATACTATACATAGAGAATCCTAAAAATGTCACCAGAAAACTACTAGAGCTAATCAATGAATTTGGTAAAGTTGCAGGATAGAAAATTAATGCACAGTAATCTCTTGCATTCCTGTACACTAACAACAGAAGATCAGAAAGAGAAATTAAGGAAACAATCCCATTCACCATTGCAACAAAAAGAATAAAATACCTAGGAATAAACCTACCTAAGGAGGTAAAAGACCTGTACTCAGAAAACTTTAAGACACTGATGAAAGAAATCAAAGATGACACAAACAGATGGGGAGATATACCATGTTTTTGGATTGGAAGAATCAATACTGTGAAAATGACTATACTACCCAAAGCAATCTAGAGATTCAGGTCAATCCCTATAAAATTACCAATGGCATTTTTTACAGAACTAGAACAAAAAATCTTAAAATTTGTATGGAGACCTAAAAGACCCTGAATAGCCAAAACAATCTTGAGGGAAAATAATGGAGCTGGAGGAATCAGACTCCCTGACTTCAGAATATACTACAAAGCTACAGTAATCAAGACAGTATGGTACTGGCACAAAAACAGAAATATAGATCAATGGAACAAGATAGAAAGCCCAGAGATAAACCCATGCACCTATGGTCAACTAATCTATGATAAAGGAGGCAAGGATATGCAATGGAGAAAAGACAGCCTCTTCAATAAGAAGTGCTGGGAAAACTGGACAGCTACATGTAAAAGAATGAAATTAGAACACTTCCTAACACCATACACAAAAATAAACTCACAATGGATTAAAGACCTAAATGTAAGACCGGACACTATAAAACTCTTAGAGGAAAACATAGAAAGAACACTCTTTGACATAAATCACAGCAAGATCTTTTTTGACCCACCCCCTAAAGTAATGGAAATAAAAACAAAATAAGCAGTGGGACCTAATGAAACTTCAAAGCTTTTGCACAGCAAAGGAAACTATAAACAAGACGAAAAGACAACCCTCAGGATGGGAGAAAATATTTGCAAACAAATCAATGGAAAAAGGATTAATCTCCAAAATATACATAAACAGCTCATGCAGCTCAATATTAAAAAAACAAACACCCCAATCCAAAAATGGGAAGAAGACCTAAATAGACATTTCTTCAAAGAAGACATACAGATGGCCAAGAGGCACATGAAAAGCTGCTCAACATCACTAATTATTAGAGAAATGCAAATAAAAACTACAATGAGGTATCACCTCACACCGGTTAGAATGGGCATCATCAGAAAATCTACAAACAACAAATGCTGGAGGGGGTGTGGAGAAAAGGGAACCCTCTTGCACTGTTGGTGGGAATGTAAATTGATACAGCCACTATGGAGAACAGTATGGAGGTTCCTTAAAAAACTAAAAATAGAATTACCATATGATCCAGCAATCCCACTACTGGGCATATACCCAGAGAAAACCATAATTCAAAAAGACACATGCGCCCCAATGTTCATTGCAGCACTATTTACAATAGCCAGGTCATGGAAGCAACCTAAATGCCCATCGACAGATGAATGGATAAAGAAGATGTGGCACATATATACAATGGAATATTACTCAGCCATAAAAAGAAACGAAATTGGGTCATTTGTAGAGACATGCATGGACCTAGAGACTGTCATACAGAGTGAAGTAAGTCAGAAAGAGAAAAACAAATATCATATATTAATGTATATATGTGGAATCTAGAAAAATGGTACAGATGAACCGGTTTGCAAGGCAGAAATAGAGACACAGATGTAGAGAACAAACGTATGGACCCCAAGGGGGAAAAGCGGCAGGGGGTGTGGGTGGTGGTGGTGGGATGAATTGGGAGATTGGGATTGACATGTATACACTAATACATATAAAATAGATAACTAATAAGAACCTGCTGTATACAAAAAATAAATAAAATAAATTCAAAAAAAATAATTAGGGATAAATCTGATTTTAAAATGTCAAGACCTATATGCCGAAAACCCAGACTACTTCTAAGTGAACTTAAAAAAGAAATAAATAAAGTGAGAGATATGTTGTGTTTAAAATAAATAAATAAAAAATAAAATGTACCGTAATATAAAACATGTTCATACAATATTCCACTCATGGAATAGTGAGCAATGAGACTTTGTGACATTTACTACATTTACTACAATACTCTTTATCATTTAGCTGCAGCTCAATAAACACCTGCTGAATAAATTTATTGATAAATTGAAATGTTTTTATAACCAGTACTTAGGACTGGGATACCCAAGTACTTCCAGAGACCAAGCAAATAATGAGGAAGAGTGAAGGGGGTAAATTTTGGATAACTGGGGTGACAGAAAGAATGGTAAACTGGAGAGGTCAGCCAGTATCCAGGAAACAACTGCTCTTTGCTGCCTTCTGGTTGTTTTCCAGAATTGCCTGACACTCAAACTTTACAGAGAAGCCAATGATGCAGAATTTATCTAAATCCTTCCAACTTTTAAATATATTGGACAACACTGTACAGGTCTTTTTTATTGTAATTAACTTATATCATAATATACTAGAGGGAATCCCCTGGTGGTCCAGTGGTTAGGACTCCACGCCTCCACTGCAGGGAGCCCAGGCTTGATCCTGTAAGCCGCGTGGCGTGGCTAAAAAAAAAAAAGATAGTAGGTAAATTTTTTAAATTGCTCTAAGTAAGTGGTTCTGAAATGGGAGTGATTTTGTATTCCCAGGGGACATTTGGCAATGTCTGGAATCATTTTGTTATGATTAAGGGGAGAGGTACTGGCTTCTTGGGGGTGACGCTAGGGATGCTGCTTAAACATCCACCAGGGCCCAGATAGCACTCACATGATAAAAAATTACCTGACTCCAGATGTTAACCGTGCCAAGGTTGAGAATTTTTGAACAACATGCAAAGGAACCGGAGTAACAGAGCTGGTCCTGAGAAACAACTTCCCCAGGATGGAGGAGTAAATGCTACTCAGGACCATGACCTACAATCATGGAACAATTCTGTACATTTTGGCCACATTCATCCTTCTAAAACACGGTTTTGAAGATGTGAGGTCACTGATACAATTAGTCAATCATTATCGAATTTAACCTAAAGTACATGGTTTTACATTCAAAACATCTGGTCAACCAGCAAATCCTGTCCAACCAACTCCTTCAACCTCCTATGAATTGCTTCCAGTGAAGCTGGTTGCTTTTCTGTTCCCCCCAAACAAGATCCTTTCTAATTCCACTCTGTTGTGATATGTCTTCCTTACAGACAAGCTATTCTGTCCTTCTCCACTCAGATCAGTAGCTGCTTCAAACCATCTATTTTTGGCCATTGCTATCCACACAGCACACACTGATTTGCCCTCTCTGCAACCATGTAGCATTTAGAGTTCCCCCCAAGAATTCTCACATTTTTGACTGATTTGTGGAGCCTATGACTTGTATTAAAGTTACACTACCTCCAGATCCTCCTGAGGAGGGAATACGTCTGCAAACCCTTTTATAATCCCTCACAAGGCATATGGGACTGAACATGCAAACAAGAGAACAGATTATAAAAAACAAGCCATGTGCACCATGGAATGGAAAGCCGTGGTTTGAGCCCTAACTTGGCCATGTGTCTCATCTACAACTGAGAAAATCACATGAACTATTTAGCCTCAGCTTGATAATTCAAATATGAGAACACCACCATCCATGTTCACTTGTTAAACTATCACCGAATGTGAGAGAATCTTTACAGATTTATGGAGCACGTTTAAAATGATTTGTTCAGTGGAGCCTCTTAACAACAAAACTACGGAAGTGTGTAAAATTAGGTATTATTATTCTCACATTTTAGAGAGAGGAAACTGCAGTTTAGAGAGGTTGAGGAAACAAAGCAAGTGACTGTGGGTGAGGCTATGGGAACTGGAATTTTGAGCCACGCTTTGGCACACTCCAAGGAATGTTATTTCCATTATAAAGCACTGCCCCATTTACGCCACATGCTGCAAGAGCTTAAAGAGATGAGATATGTGCCAGGGATTTGGAAACTGAAGAGCAGTCTGCAAATCTCTGAGATTACTAAATTATTATGATCCCAAGGAGGATTCAGCTCCAGAATGCCCTGGGTGCTACAAATTCCAAGGTATTTATGTATACCACAGACAGAGAGATCCCACTCTTCTGAGCCAAAGTACTGACAAGGAGGAAAATTATTGATATTGCTTTGGTGAACTACCATCTGGACAGTTTAGCACAAAGTTCCATACCTTACATTTAACCCAAAACTTTCACGCAAAAGTACAGAAAAGGAAATTATACTACCTAAATGGCAATCACAAAAAATTCTGAGGCAAAAAAGTTTCCTATAAAATTCAAATTTTCACACATGCCCAATCCTCAAGGAAAACAGAACCCATAATTACATTATGCTAAATAGACAGAACCCACGTTAAAACAAAGCAGCCAGCATTCCATACTTTTCAACCTGTTCACATTAACTTCTGCTAAATCAATGAATGTGGATTCGTATTTCCTATGTGCTAAGTGGTCATCGACTCACCAAGGTGGGGGAAATCTGGTCGAAATTTGTTCCACCCTGAGGTAGTCTATCATCTCCATGGGAGAAAAGCATGCAAATAAATCAGTCTACAGCAACAAAGTATACAATAAGTGATAGAAGAGTAAAGTCCCATAAGAAACCAAAGTGGTATGTTGTTCCATATGGGATAATTGGAGAGGATTTCACAGAACTGAGGGCTCATGAATTAGCTTAGAAGGATGAGGAGGACCTGATCAATTGTAAATAGATCTGGGGCCTGGACAATGTCGTAAATATGTGGAGTGTGAGAGCTAAAAAAGAAGATGCAATAAAACACAAGGCTAGGAAGATGGCCCTTGGAATTCAATGAGAGCCACTGACAGTCTTAGAAAGGAGTTGCTTGCCCCTATCTGTGCTTAAAATGACTTGAGTGTTAGAATAGGAGATGGATTACGGAGGCAAAATATGCAGGAAATGAAACCAGAGCAAAAGGTTTTACAATTTCTTCCAAACCTTCTCTCCAGCACTTCTAGTGCCAATACGCCATTTGGATGGAAGAGGACATTGGGTGAAAGGAAAAGAAAAAATCAACCTATGAAAGGCAATGTGGGAGAAGTGAGAACGGGAAAGGCACCCAACTTTCTAACCTCAATCGGAGGAGCTGACTGTGTCAATATGACGGAGGGTGCAGGCGAAACAAACATGGGGCGAGAGGTGGAATTAAGCGTTTAACGTGATGAGTTTGAGCTGTCAAGTGGATATACAGGGAAGGATGTCCACCAAGCTACTGGAATTATGGATACACAGTTCTGGAGAAAGGGTAGAGCTAATGATGAGCATTTACAGGTTTCTTTTCTCTTTCTTTCTACATCATGCATTCATTTCTTTCATAAACATGTGCTGAATTCCATCACCACGGCATCATGCTAAGTGATGGATCTGTTAAATTCATGAATTACACACACACACACACACACACACACACACACACCTGTCTTCAAGTTCTTCACAGTCTAGAAAGGTAAACAAGGCATGTTCACTTTTAAGCAAAAGTCCAAGATACATGTCAAAAGGAAGTAGAGAAAATATGAAGTTGGCATGTCAAGAATTTGGGGAGCTGGGATATATGACAGCTAGAATGGCAACACTGAGGCGACCTCACAGTTCAGCAAAATGGTTTTGTGTGATCTATCTTGCCCCCTCTTCTGTATTTGTGCCCGGGGAGACTGAAAAAGAAGGGACTGGAACATATTGGTAGGCAGAAAAAAAGGATCAGGTGGAGGGGGTCTGACTGAAGATGTAGGAGAAATGGGAAATAATCAACAGATCCAGGTTCCAGAGAATGTTGCAGGGGTTACAACATGGAAACACAGAATTTTAGAAAGGCAAGCATCTTTGATGGCATCTAACCCAACCCTACATCTTCCAGATTTGGGAACTAAAACATCTTTACAGGAACAATGGCTGGGTAGCAGGATTCAGGTCCAGGGCTCCATTTGTGATTGGACACAGACCAATCAATTCACTGTTGAGCTTAGAGGATGTAAGAATCTGGAGGCAGAGACACACAACAATGGTCATGAGAAGCACATTCTGTCCATAGTTCTCCAGTGTGGTGAGAAAGTGCTGATGATGAGATGTGTGTGCCCTTCTAGGGGCAATTCTGGTGACTGAGCTTGCGAGGTCCTGAGCTGATAGACAACACAGGTGAGGGACACAGAAACTGACGATTCCAGCCAGGTCTGAGGTTTCTGACACATGAAAGAGTAACATTTGCCCAAGAGGATTCTTTCAGAATAAAAACTTTAATGACCACATTTTTAAATGCCCCTATGTAGTAGGTACTCAGTGAATGAGATGCCCTTCCATTTCTAGAAGACCAATAAGGAGAATTAATTTTAGTTCTTTCATATTTCCCGCATATCTACCTTTGTTTCTTTTAATTAAAGAAGAAAATAAACCTTCTTTCAATTCTAGTCTCTCAAGCATGTTCCAATAATTGTTTTAAAAGTGCCAATTTTTTGCCCAAATTCCAACAGCTATGGACGGGTGAGGTGGCATGTTCTTGCGTATGTGGCCGGAAGGTGGAATCAGAAGGAAAAATCTGAGACTAGAGCACTGTACGTTTTATAGGACATATGGTATGCTCTCACACAAAAAAATTTTCTGTTGAATAAAAAAAAGTTAAATAGTGATTTATATTTAATTTTTGTCTGAATGGTTGCCTGGATGTAAAGAATAAATTTGGGGTTCCACAAAAAAAAAATCCACTTTTCATTTCATACAGGTATATACTCATAGCATATAATAATGCCAGCAACAGACGTTTCCAAAGACCTTTTCTGTTTTCTGAATTAATGGCAGCAAGTTTCTCTAGGAAACTGTAGATCTGTTTTTTAGATGGAAGCGTTTTTTTCCCCAGTATATTTCCGGAAATATGTGCGCCATAGTGGCTTTAGAAGTATTCACGGACTCTCTCCAGCTCTAAACTGGTATAGAAATTGTTACAATCCTGTTGTGTCAAAAAGTGTACCGCGTCTTGCCAAAATAATGAAACCTTTTGGCAGCCAGCCCACGGAAGTACAGCTGAACAATCAGCAGAACCTAAACCCGAGAGCTTCAGCATTGCCAGCCCAGCACGGCGATGTCACACCTCAGACATCTCACATCACAAGACAACTTTCTCTGAAACACTCTAAGGATAGTTACTCTCCTGCCGCGATGCTTATCAAGAAATCTGGGCCTCATTTGATCACAACTACTGTTCACAATAAAGGGAATTCTAACATCAAGAGCTCTTTTAGTTTCAGCGAAAGTATTTAGAAACAAACAAACAAAAAAAAACAATTAAAATGGAAAAAAGAAACGAATCGAGGTAGTTATTATCAGAAAACCGTCCTGTCACTGTCATTCCTTCTCATACCGTTATGCCTATCATGAAGCCTCTTGAAATAGATCCGTCAGGGGATTCTGTTTCATTAAAGACCAAACAGACTTTCCTAGCATCCAGATTTTCCACTTGATCATCTGCTATGGCATTTTGGCAGAGTACTGAAGTTCCAGATAATAGCCCATGGTTACTTCTCAAATTAAAAAGATACTATGTATACCTGTATACATACCTGTAACTTATATGATATTGTGCATCAAATATAGTTCAATTAAAAATTTTTGTAATAGAAAGTTTTCAAAAATAAAGGTAAAAAATATTAGTAATGAAGAGAAAGTGACAACTTTACAGGGGAGAAACCTGGAGATAATACCTTAACTAAGTGATAAAGGATACATCTCCAGGAACGGGGAAACCCACCTGGTGCGCCCCTGATGCGATGCACTGGTAAAAACAAAGCATCACCATCACTGAGACAGTGTCCTGCCCAAAGGGCAGAACCTGAATTGAACCATGAGGAAGTATCAGACAAATCCAGAATGAGGCGCCTTGTACAAAGCAACAAGCCTCTAGTCTTAAAAAATACCAACATCGGGAACTTGCTGGCAAGACGACGGCATAGAAGGACGTGAGCTCCCCCCTTCTTAGGAAAACACCAGAATCAGAAAAACAAAAACAAAAACAAACAAACAAAAACACTGGAACCTACCAAAAAAGACCCTACATCCAAAGACAAAGAAGAAGCCACAAGGAGACGATTCCTTTATAAGAACTGGTCTCTCATCTTTGTATCTGTGTGGTCAGTATTTGCAGGACTTTGAATTTACCCACATTAAACTTCATACTATTAGTTTCAAAACAAAACCCAATATCATGAGAGGCAAAGAAGGGCTGAGGATTGCTTCCAGATGAAAGGACAGTAAAGACATGTGACAATTAAATGCAAAGCCATGCTGATGGGTCGGATCCTGAATCAGAGAAAACAATGCCAGACAGGACGCTATTCACACAATTAGTGAAATTTAAAATTCAGACCAAATGTGAGATCTTAAGATTACATCAACGTGAAATTCTCTGAGTTCGATTATTCCACGGCAGTTATGCAAGAGATGCATGCTGAAACGTTTAGGCGTAAAGAGTCATGATGTCTGCAACTTACTTTTAAATGGTTGGGAAAAAATAACAATTGTAACAAGTGCACACATACACCTATATCTGTCTATCTAGAGAGAGAGAATGTGATAAAGCAAATAAAACTTAACTGGTAAATCTAGATTGGGGTCAGAAACTAGAAACCAGGGACCAAATCTGACCCACCATCTATCTGTTTTTGTAAATAAAATTTACTGGAACACAGACACACCCATTCATTTATGTATTGTCACTGGTTGCTTTTGTGCTACAATAGCCGAGTTGAATAGTTGAAACAGTTTGTATGGCCAAGAAAGGCAAAAATATTTACTTGTCTTTGTCAGAATGTTTGCTGTACCCTGATCTAGATGAAAGATATGTGGAAGCTCTCTGTCCTATTCTTGTAACTTTTCTGAAGTGTTCTAAATGAAGTTAAAAACGAATAGATCAAAACAACAATCCTACTGTATAGCACAGGGAACTAGATTCAATATCCTGAGATAAACCATAATGGAAAAGAATGTAAAAAAGAATGTAAAACAGAATGTATATATGTGTATAACTGAGTCACTTTGCGGTATAGCAGAAATTAACACAACATTGTAAATCAACTATACTTCAAATTTTAAAAAATGAACACATCAAGTAATCTTAAAATTACTCAAAATCACAAATTTTCTTCAGCAGGCATCACTGAAATCTACTATGGACATAGACCTATGGGCAAAAGGTGATTTTAAAATTAGTAAAGCGGTTATAAACAAGTTGTGGGAAGAAATGGAGACTTAGGGACAAAGGCTTGAGACCTGAAACCTCATAGTGACCGAGGGGCACGTCTTCCCACAGAATGGTTAACAAAAACCGTCTAGGCTCTGCAAAGTTGTATCTAACAGGTTCTGTAAACAGGTGGTTTAAGGACAGCCTCAGGAACCCTGATGGTGCTGAGGCTGGAACAGCCCCGTCATCCTGGAGTCTCAGGGTAATTCCATGCGGGGGTGTGTGACGACCCCAATCATCTCGACCCCTTGTCTCGGTTTCTGATTATAAACACAGGAAATGAGTTCACTCAGCCCTGTGGTCCAATTTGCCTCTGAAAATGTCCCTCCCTCCTTTGTACTAAAGGAACCATTCTTACAACATCAAAGCAAAACGTTTCTCACAATGAAAGTAGGAAATGAGTATAACCTACTTATTTTGCCATTGCAAACCATTCAATGAGACGTCCTGCATAATTATCAGCTTCCAGTAGTACTTGCACATGCTGCCTAAATTCATACCTAAATTCTAAAATCAGCGGAATCAGCCCATCCCTATTACAAGTCCAATGAGGAAAAACTGATCCTGGTGTTTGGCCAAGGCAGGGATGTAACAGAAGGGTGTGTTCCATTTCCTCATCCTAACTTGAACATTTCCCTAAAGACACTTGAGAATGGGCCCTCAGTGGGATATGGACTGCAGAAGCAGACAGCCCAACCAAATGATGTACACGACAAGACAGCCTTTCCTCTGGGAAAATTAAAAATGTATATTTCATCAGGGCGCTCAGCAAATCAACAATGGCTGGAGAATATTATCTCTATGTCATTTCAAAGCCAGATATCTCCCTCTCTCTCTCTCTCACGCATGCATGCACGCACACACGCGCACACACACACCATTTTTTATTATAGTTTGATCACAGGCCTGTGTGTCCTTCACAGGCTATCAAATCAACGACTCATCCTTCTCCAATATTGACCCCCAGGTAATCAAAATAACTTGGGAAGCCTGTCTCCACCATGAGTCAGATTTTAGAGACTGAATTAAGAACTGTCTTGTGCTTTCATTCGATCAGATGCTGCACAGCTCCAGAGGAATCCCTGGTCAGAGTGTCCTGCGGGTTTAACCAGCCAGGCCCCGCTCCCTCGTGAAAGCCAGAATGTAATCTGCACAGCATGCGTCTGACAGCACTGAGGCCCGAGTTAAGGAACTGCTCCCGACATGCCACACACTGAATGGAGATTAGGACTTCCCTGCCTTCATGCTACATTGAAAAGCTTAGGCAAGTCTAGCGTTGATCCTTATCTCCGTATATATTTTCTTCTACACATTTTCTTAACAATACACAATTCCTAAGGAATCATGTAATTGGTGGTGTCAGAGAACCGTGTCAATCGTATCCCCAAGCTGGGTGGCCTGCTGTCCTTTTGCCCTGAGCTACCGGCCTTATAATATCTTGCCTACGTCACAGGAGTAATTGAGTTCTCAATTTGGCCCTATATTAAACCTCACGGAGGTACCTTTGAACTTATTTATAATACGTGCTCTGGGTTAATAAGATTATTTATATCAGCAGTATATAAGAATGGCTTAGGCAGATGTACACTGTGGCTAATTATTTCCAAGAAGTCGGATCCATTTGTCTGAGAGGTGAGTGATTGTAGCAGCTACTCCGCAAGGACCCAGGAACGACGCAAGTCCTTACAGTTAGACAAATCATCAGGAGTGTCAACGCTAATCCTTTTCAGACAGAAGCAGCTTGTTACACTGACAGCTTAATATGTATCTGTGTGGCTCGGCTGTCTGACACGTCAAGCTCCAGGAAGGCATGGCGTGCTCCTGAAAGGACGGGGAGTGGGGGGGGCTGCAGCTCGTAAGGACTTTCATGTTTCCTGTCTCCCGAGCCAGATCAGATCAGCCTGGCTTTGTTGACAGTAAAGGGCCTCTAGCACATTAGGGCATCCCTGAACAAACCCATTCAAGTGGGCCTTATGCGGTAGGTCTGCTCAAAATTAACAAGTGAGTCGTAATATTCGTAACCTTCCAGAAGCTGAAAACACTGGGGAGGAGGATATACGTTAGTTATGGGTGGGAGACCCTATTTCTATAGACCCTGTTTGCCCTTTAAACCAAACTTGGAACTTGCACAATCTCACCTGGGTATTTAATTTTGTTCTCCCTTTGAAGAGTGATCTTGAGGTTCTTGTGTCCAGTGGAATTCCATTATAATAAAATAGCAATTAAACCTACTGTGAGCCCAATCAAAACTAGCAGCAAGAGCAAACTTAGTAAGTTTGGATCAGAATGAAGATTTGTTTAATGATTCAGATTTTGCACAAGGTCTAGAATAGACTTCTTTACACCGTGGGCAACGCAGATGTGGGTTTCTTTGCTAATTTCCCCTTGTACCTCTTTTGACCTGAAACACACAATGGAGGACCCAACCAAGGAAGTGTCCTCTTGCTGTTCCGCATGTCCCAACTCAGCTGATTCAACCCTGCTTGATGAACTCTATGCTGACCCTCTCGACCACCTTACCCGCTCCTTCATCAGTGGCTCTGCTGGACCAAAAAGGGCAGAAAGAGAAGGCATTTGCATCATCCTGACCAGGGCTACCCAACATAAGACCCAGTGGGAATGCTCTACGTATGCATGGTCCAATATGGGAGCCATCTGCCATAGGAGGCAACTGAGGGCCTGAAATGTGGCCAGTGTAAATGAAAAAGTAAACACTTAATTTTAATTCATTTAAATTTGCAGAGCCATATGTGGCTAGTGGCAACCACCTTGGGGAGTGTTAAAAGAAAGTACAAGGGTGCACATTCAATATCCACTATACATACTCCTTCTAGTGGGAAAGCAAATAAAAACTACATTTCCCAGATGACCGTATCACTAAGATTCGGAATGCAATTTGGCCATGGTAATGAATGCTCCAGGGCAACCTTTGAAGGCAAAAGTGAAGCAGAAGGTATTTTCTTGCTCGTCCCCTCTTCACTCTTTCAGAACCACTGTGGATGCGTGCAGGTTCTCTTCTGTCTTCACTCCTCAGCTTCCTGGATGTCTGAAGAGACTTCCCTGGGGGAGATTCCCAGCTCTGAGGTCATTGTTCTAGAGAGACCTCAGAACAAGCAAGGGGGTCGGCTCTGAATCGCTCTGGAGTCACCTCTGGAGGTTTAGTGCAGAGCCCGTTCCTTCAACACTTCCAATCATTTTAGAAGCATTTAATTCCCTGTATTAAATTCCTTCTAGTTTATGCACCTAGAGTGGTTTGTTTTCTTCATTGACACTGGCTGACACAAGCAACTAGGACGACAGATGTGCATTCAGATTTAACCCCTACGCCATCAAAAATGCAAAGGGTGTACCCACGGCTTCTCCCACTGTCTACTGTGTCACCCATGTTAATTTATAAACTCTGCCTTCACTTTGTTACCTCCCTACCCCTGCATAAGTATGTGTTGAGCCACATCTGTGTGTCCGACACCCTGAGAGACACGGGAAGTTCGTGGGCACATAAGACAGACAGTCTGCCTGCTTCAATCTTAAGTGTGATGGAGGGCAAAATTAATCAAGCCAGTGTAACACGTGGGATCAATACCATGGAAGAAGGATGGAGAGAAGCACAGATGGGGACAACGTAACCCTAGCATAGAGCTGGACAAAGCTCTCTGCATGAAGGGGTGTCTAGGCCGTAAAAAGAATAATGAGTAGGAGAAGAATGCGTAGCAAAAGCAAGTGGGATGTTCTTGTCAAATGTGACCTTCAGAAGCATGAAGATAAAGCTGTAAATTTCAGCAATATAGATCCATCCCAATAGTTTCTGCTGGGTTGTGAGATGGGAAACATGCATGATTTATAACACACAGGCTACTCAGAGTAAACTTTAGCTGTTGGGCAAATGGAAGCTGGGATCTTAGCAGTCCTTAGAGTAATTGCTGAATGTGTTTCCAAAAGCATAGCAGACATGATGTCAAAGTGTAGAACAGAGGAAAGAAAATGACTCTGTTATTAAAGAAATTTATGTTCCCTTTATCAGAGACAAATGATCTAGCTTCCGTTTCTCCAAATATGCAGTGCCGTTTATAGAACCAATTCTTCAATTACCTAATAAATACAGCATGGAGAGAGCTGCTTTATGAAATGGTAAAATTCCTAAGTAAGAGTCCATGCACTTGAAAACAGTCTATATTAGGACACTCCTATATTATAACAGACACATGTGGTATTTATGACATAGCTGGTATATTAAGATGGCTTTCTTCCAGCTTAGGGGAGCTTAAAAATAGTCTCACCCACACATGAGATTATTTTGGAAATTTTAGATAAGGTGTACAAACCTCATAAATCTGAGTTGGCAGCTCAATATAACTGAGGACCACTAAATGTGGCAGGATAACTGGCCAAGGACACGCAAGAGGAAAAGTAAAGGGTATTTCTTCCACAGGTTCTATTATTTTCTGCCCAGTTCATTCAGTGTGTTGTCCACTTGCTATTTCCTGAGAGGGACCTAAAACACCTGGAATCTGCAGAATAAAGTAGAAGTGCAATCAGCCAAGACACTGCTAACTGATGGTAGTGTAGCCACAAGGCTGATGGCCAGCCACTCTGCTCTATTCCTGATGGCACCTAATGAACGCACTTTTACACTCTGAGGACTGCTTTTCTCCTGTTTCTTTAACACACTCGCGACGTCTCTCCGTGTTGATACAGAACATTAGAAACGTGTACCCCATTATTAACTTTAGGTAGGAAATGTGACTGACTCGTACACAGACTTCATTGCAAAGAGCATTCCAGCGCCTGCAGGAAACAGAGTCTGCTAAACGCTTCGAGAGACTCCAGGCTTGTCCGATAAGGTAAGTCCTTCCCACGAAGTGAGGAGTTTCTCCTTCTTCTAGCTTTTATTTTTTGGACACGAAGCGGCCCTTGCTGTTTGTTAATGAGGAGAAGCCAGGGGCCTTCCCGTGCAGAGAAGACTCCAGTCTTCCTCTCCAGCCCTCCCCCGCCCCCCCGAGAGTGACCCAGTGACAACAAAATGCTCTCGGGCCGGGTGGACGGCTCCTCAGGAGTCTTACAGACCACCTAGCAATCAAAGAAGGGGGGGCAGGCCGCCTTTGTGCGGGGGTATTTTGTCCATCCTCCCCCCCCCCACTCCCTCCCGGACACCCTCACCACTGCCCCGCATGGCTAGGCAGCCAGAGGCAAGGGCTTTTCACTCCGAATTTCACGGCCTGATAAAATGCAGGGGCTGTTTCCCGGGGGACCTGAAAGCCCTCCTTTGTGAGCCGTGGAGGGTCAGGTTAAGTCCTGCGTTTTGGCAGCAGGCATCTGTTTGTCTTCAGCGAGGTCTCCTAATGGGAGGAGGGGGGAGGGAGGGGAGGAAGGGAAGCCGCTGCAGAAAGGGGGTTTCGTCTTCGCAGGGGCAAATCCCCGCCTGCCGCTCGACAGAAATCAGGCACATGTAAATGGGCTGCCCACCGCACTGAGAGCCCTACCAAATCAATGCGATTAAGCCGTGAGACACGGAGCTTTCTCTGTCTTGCAGACTCGGCTCTCCCGTGTTGCTCTAAAGAGAAAAAAAAGCAAAGCAGAGCCTTTTGCGCACACTTTTTTAATTAGCAAAAAGAACCTGCAAAAAATAGTACTGGGAATATTGAAGATCTGTTTCTTGGGCTATTTTTTCTTCTGCTTGCAATAAAATCGTACATAGGACTTTGAAATTAATTCTTCTCAATTCAGGAACCCTGTTGGACTGTTAAGAGATATTTGCTATTCGAGGCTAATAAAGAGCTCATTCTATCTAAAGACAGTCTCTGTGAGAAAAGCTTTACAGGACATGATTCATATCGATTATTTCTATAAGTTATAGCTACAATTTCTACTCCGGAAAGAAACCAATGGGTAGAGATGGCCCCATCACTGACTATGACCCAAGTCAGTAGTTAAAAAACAGAGTTTTCTAATGTCGTTATAATCAACAGAGCAATGCTTTCTCATTGTAAGAGGACTGTACTTCCTTCTCCAATGTTCTTTAAGACTATACTTCAATAGCTTAGCTTATACGAAGGAAAATAAACATTTTTAAAGTATGAGAAAACTATTGGAAATAAGTGGGTTAGTCAGACATATGGAATGCCCAAAGAGTAAGGAATTTTACAGGGGAGGAAGCAATAAAAAAATAATATATTTTATGACTCTGAAGAGTCATAAACATAACCAGGTACACACACACACACACACACATACACACACACACATACACACACATACACACACACATACACACACACACACACACAGCAAAGAAATAAAAGCAACACACTGCCAACTATCTAATTCATCGTTGCTAAAACGAGAGAATAATCAATAATCAGATGTGTGGAAAGAGAAAAAAAGAGGCTTCAGGACAGCGGTCAGTGAAATAAAATAGTGATCCTTATATTCACCTTCTCATTAAAGTATTATGTCTTGTGATCCTTTTTCCCCACTGTCACTAAGGTAGACACAATTATCCCATCAATCTTCTTAAAGGAAAGACAATATCACTGGAAAGTCAATCTTGTTAACAACTGTCATCCTTCTTTGACCCATTAGAATATTATAAAGAGAAAGTACAAGACCTGAAAATCAGAAGACTGAAAAGCAAATAACACACACAGGCATACACACACAAATACACACGCTATTTTACTGTAAATCATCATGGATATCTTAAAGCCCACAAGATATCACATCAAATACCAAATGTAGACCCCAGTTATGCCAGTGTGCTCAAGGGAACGTCACCCTGAGGGAATGTGGGGGTGTGCACGCAATCTCCTCATCTTTTCTCAACAGTACTAAGCAAATTTCCCCACAGGCTGATCTAAGGTTAGTGTTTAGTGTTCCAGAAAGGCATTCACTCTGGTTTTGTTTTGGTTTGTTATTGTTTTAATGTGAGGCGTGAGTTTTATTATGTCAGGAACTTACAATGGGGACAAACAATGAAAAAGAGTTTATCTTAATATTATAACAGACAACTGTAGAATAAAGTTAATGCAAAAATTTCAGGATAAAATATGTCCAATAGGTTTAATAATTCCATCCGTGCCACCCAAAATTTGTACACAAATGTTCATAACAGCACTCTTCATGATAGTCAAAAGTGGAAACAACCCTAATGTACATTAACTGATGAATGACTAAACAAAATGAAAATGTACAATGGAATATTATTTGGCAATGAAAAGTAACGAAACACTGTTGTGATACATGCTACAGCATAAATGAACCTTAAAAACATTATACTTGGTGAGAGAAGCCAGATAGAGAAAACTATGTAGCATATGATTCCATTTATATGAAATGTCCAGAAGGACCCAATCTACAGAGGGACAGAAAACAGATGAGTGGTTCTCTAGGACTGGGGAAATGAGAGGGAAATGGGAGTGACTGCTAATGCCTACGGTGTTTTCTGAGGGTGGTGTTGAAAATATCCTGTAATGGTGCTGATGGTTGCACAACTCTGTGAGTACACGGAAAACCAATGAATTATTTAAATAGGTAAATTGTATGGCATGTGAATTATATCGCAATAATGCTACTATTTTTTTAAATTATGTTTATAAATCCACCACTATATAATTTTACTGAACAATAATCGAAAATGAAAGTCACGTAGGTTAAAAATTTAGTGATCTTTGTCCCATTTTGAATAGATTGGTGCTGTCAGACGCATCCCTCCCATTCAGTGGGCTGAGCACATAGATGAGTCTTTCTCAGAGTGTGAGCTCGGTCCCCTCCCCAGCACCTCACCAAGATTGGGATTCAGTCTGAAGGAGCACCCAGGAAGATGTGTCCACAGGGACTCCAGGTGACGCTTATGCAGGCTGAACTTGAGGACCACGGTCCAAATGACAGCAATTACTTCAGGTCACTCTGAGACCGGAAGAAGGCCTGGCCACATAAAAACAGGACTCTTTCTGAAGAACTTTAAATGTTTCTACTTCCATGTTAATTTTGGAATAATTATTTTCCACACAACGTATTTAACCACCCACAAGCAATGAATCTAGAAGACGCTAGAAAACAATGACATTATCTTAAGTTTTATAGGGCAGTCAAAACACTTTTTTTTATTTGTCTGTCACCTGGGGAAAAAAAAGACCTCTTGAAAATGAAATGACCTCTTGAAAAATAAATTCTAGACATAGCAGTGCAAGAACTGGCAGTCCTTTATGGATTCCTGACATTGCATATGTTACCCAGGAAAGGTCCTTATAATAAAAAAAATAGGAGGTGTGTTTGCAACTTGTAAGCACTGGACTCTTTTCTAATCAATGTAGCAAAATGACGTATCATCCCGAGATACTGGTGACTACAATTTTAAGCTAAAATCCTCCATTGCACTCATGAATCGGGTCCTCCCATTCTAAGTTATATTACTGTTCTGTTCTGCTTCTTTTGAAGATTTAGGTTGAAAGGAATGGCTTCTGTGGTGTACCTTTTGGCCTCAACACTGTATTGGATGGGCTTCCCATATGTATTTTGAAGTGAAATGCTTTTACCATTAAAGCACTCAATTTCAAATGCATGTTCCTCAACATGCAATTCAAGGCTCCTTGGGGGAGAAGTGCAATGAGGCAGAGGTACCCTGGCGCTGTGTGCAACCTCCCATCGACAGAGGGAGGTCAACGTGTCCAGCTGTCCAGCAGGAGAAGAAACGTCCACGCCCGCCGGACCCAGAAGGGTGACCCAAAGGGCTCTCTGCAGAGGCTGGCAAAGCACGAACTGACTGAGATTTCCAAGTGCTGGCCTCCGTGAAGGAAGACTTCTTGTGTGGACCCTCAGATTCTACATTCAATAACCCTGCCGACCTAATGCAGCGGTAGACGGAGATCAGTGTACTTTGTGTTTCTACTATTGCTTCCTCTTATTACATTTCTCCACTCACCTTTAATGTGTTATCGTTACGCTCTTTTGTTTTTTCAATTTATTTTGGAATTCATCCTATCTTTCTCTTCTCAGCAAAGAAACATGAACTCAAACATTGCCTGAAAGTTGGGTCTACCTGATGGAGTTTCGTATGTCTTTTCTTCTTACACAAAAAGATCTGGGGAGGGAGGGTGGCTATATGCAGATATACAGATTCTCTCTGATTCTGGAAAAAGACTGTTTTAAAATTCTCCGTAATTTACTTTTTCAAAAGAGGCAAGAATATCCTTAGCTGTATCTAGGCATTTAGCCTCATGGGAGTCTTTAGCTGGGGAAGAAGAGCAGTAGCATGAAATATGTGTATCATAGACTCTACTTTTCAAAATAGTAACAAAGAGCAAAGGAAAAGCTGCAGAGTTCAAGAACAAGAGTAATAAATGCGGGACCATCAAGGAAGACGTGTTCAGGCATGTGAAATTTGAATTCTGTGGGCCTAATGATTTTGGAAAGCGCTGCCAGGATACTGAAGTGCTTTAAGAATGGCTACAATGAAATGACATCATATGTCTCAGCATGAACATAAATGTAAAATATAACACCCATCTTGCATCCTTACTTGGCTATGATAAAAGCTTTATACCTTTTGTAGATTGCAATTATTAGTAAAGGCTATCCCTCCTCATCCCCCCACAAAAAGGGAAAGTCTTGAAGATAGAATCATATTTTAAGAGAATACGTCATGCGGCATTTGGAGGCTACTAATGAAATCGAGGTTGAGGGCTTGACCCCCAAATGGCACAATCTGTCATATGCAAAGCAAACTCTCTTCTACCTTCTGAGCAGGCGTCTGCTAAGTAATGTACTGTTCACCTTGTGGAAACAGGCAGGGCTTCTCAGCCTTAGCACTCTGGACATTTGGGACCTTATATCCTTGCTGGGGGAGGCTGAGCCGTGTGCACTGTAGGATGTTAGCAACATCGTTGACCTCTACCCACTAAAGGCCGGCAGCACCTCCAGCCCCAAGTACGAGAACCCAAAATATCTCAAAATATTGCCGAGCCCCCAGGAGAGAACCAACGGGGATGCGGTAAGAGCATATGAATAAATAAGTTTAAAACCATCAGCACCAAGGGGAAAAGCATTCAGAGCACGCCCTACTGATTCTGAATAGGAATGCTCATCTCCACAACGTGGCTTTCTCAACAATATAATCCAGATTGCTAAAACCAGTAGGTTGGAAGAGAAGTAATTCACTGTAGCAATTCAAAGGGTGAAAGAAAAGAACAAGGAAAATAAACAACAATTATAACTAACACTTGAAAATAACTTTAGAGTTTAAAAGTATTTCTGCAGATCAACATTGTTTTGAATAATATTTCTGTGGTACTTTGGAATATTTATGTAAAGAAGTCAAATCTGTTAGCTTTTCAGTGAACAGAATGTTTCTAGCTAGAGGCTCTTTTAGAGATACCTTCCCTCTTAGCTGTAAGCAGTAAGCAAATAGAGTTACTATGTTCAACCTTGAGAAAAGACCTAAGGTTTCCAGGAAGATGAGGGACAGAGAGAAAAAATGAATCGTTACATTACTGAAATTCCCTCATCATACTCTCTTTAGCCAAAGGAACACCTTAAACGCACACATTTTGATTGTACCTCATTTAGTCGCTCTGCTCTGGTCCACTCAGCCGTCTACTTGAGGGCAACAAACATCATCAAAACTTCCCATTTCCACTAAGCATTCAAAACCTGGTGAAGTTCATTAAATTGTAATGATGTTATAAACTGTTAGATGAGCCAATTAAAATAATGCTTCTCGGGTTAATCTTCAGAGTGTAAAATACTTTATATGTTTCTTATAAAGTAGACCAATACGATATATTAAAACCGAATCATTATATAAAGATAATTTTATTACAAAGGAAACAAATTTAATCAGGTCAAGTAAATGCTAAAAGAAAGCATCCAATCAGCATTCAAACTAAGTTACTATTGGCCATAATTCTGGAGTCTAAAAGAAGCAAAGTAATTCAAAGGTGGGCCAATTTTTTCTCATTTTGTTATACCTAATCCAAGCTGAAGAACAACAATTCTTTAACACATGTTAACTTTATATCCTCTATATTTTCAGTATATATTGTCACTTCATAAAATAAAAGAACCATAGAAATTTGTTACTCATATTAAGCACCAATACTGTATTTAAAATACTCTTATGAATCTCTAAGAGAACCAGTTACTACACTGTCAGTTTTAACATATATGCTTATTTACTTGTTAATTTAATTTCCAGATAAGTTAGTAAATAGCCAATGTTAACACATATGCTCATTTAATTAAATTTTAAAAAATTAATAGCCCGTTTCAATATATACTTATAGACATATGGACATATGGTATTCTAAAGAACTCTGCACAGAACCAGGTGCACTCTAGATGTTTAATAAATAAAAATTGAACCCATGACTGAACATTGCCTTAGAGCTCCTTTCTTTAAAATAAAGAACCAAGCAAGGAATGGCAGTGTCCCAAGCCAGCAATTCCTTTCTCACCAGACCGTCCATTAAAGTGGTTCCAATAGAGAAAGGTTTAAAGATATGAAAATCCCCTAGAAAAACGCTACACTGCTCTAGCCTACGTCTCTCCCAGGAATGACACCTGAGTTCCCTTAGTACCCCAGGTATTTACAAAGGGGCTCGTCCTTAACTCCAAGACACCTCATAAAATGCAAAATCAAAACGATCCCAACATCTCTGATGGTAAGAGGTATGTAGGGATGGAATTGTTGAGACCAGACATGAGATCGAGAAAACAAAATATAAGACTTCATAAATCCTAAGAATGATCCAGAAGAGTCGAAAGGATGCCATTTTTCTGCTGAGAACGTTATGGCCCAGGGAGTTGACATATGTGACTAACATCGTCTCATGACAAAACCAGGACGTGAAGACCCATCTCCTCACCTCCCCGCCAGCCCCCCATCATGCCCCTGGCACTCACTCACCCGGTGGTCACAGCATCTCCCTGAGCCACGGAGAATGGTTACCACCACATCCTTCACTATATTTTCTGCCATAGCCCCATCACCGTCTTTTCTTACGCTCACGAGGACGAGATTTTTGTCTCTGTCCTCAGGGATACTTTGCATGAGCCGGAGGTACTCCACGAATGAAGACAGCAATCAAATTCCAGCGCCCCCAGTCTTCACAGGACCAAGTCCTATAATTTAAAATTTCTCACCAACAGGAATTGTCATCTCACGTTTCACCAGCACCAAGTGGAGCTCCCACGAGCACCAGCTACTTCTGAGGTACACCTTCCGGGGGCAGCAGGTGCTGAGCCCTCCCTCCCCAGGTGCCGAAGTGAATTTCACAGCATGCTCCCCAAGTTGAGAGCTCATGGTTCCTCACTCCACATGAGCCCCCTCCAAGGCCCTGGAAGAAGTCTTTGCTATGTGTCCACATATAAAATCTGCAAAATTAACACATCTTCATTCGTTTTTCTTAACTATGTAAGCTTCCATTCCACACACCTCCATTGTGTGATGGTGACAGGCTTCATTTTTGGCAAAGGGTTGGCTGGTATTAGTTTGATCTGCTGCCCATGAGAGCTGCCTGGGGGACCTGCCACCATCCCCTTGTGGGGACTGCAATGTTTTCCAGAGTTCTCCAGGGTCTCTCCTGGGTGTGAAACTGTTGCCTCAGAATATGCCTATGACCCTGTCTGATGATGCACTTTCTATCTGCCCTTTACGAGAACATCCCCAAGGGTTCCTGGACCATCAGGAAAAGGCATGTGAGAATCAGAGTGTCAAATCAGCTCTATTTGTAAAAAGAGAACAGCACTGTTACAATTCAGAGAGAACCAGAAGATGGGGTAAATAGAGCAACTGTAGGAATTACCACAAAAGAGACAGCCAACAGGAGAGGATGGAAGATACCCTCCTATAAAATACAGTCTGAAAAAGAGGTGCAGGCTGATGATGAAGGCTGTCACCCTCAGGAGGCTGTCCTTTTAACCACACTGCCGAATCCAAGTAACAGGAGAGGTGTAGACAGGGGGGAAATCCAATTTGTAGTCACAGAGGGAGGACAGAGTGAAAACTATGTGAAAAGGAGTCAAGGCTTAACAGAACTAGTTTATCAATGAAAGACATTTCAAAGCCTTAAAAGGAAAATTACTAATGACCATTGCTAATTAATCATTCCACAGATTCTCATGCAAATGTCCTTTGGGTGGCTTTGATCCACACTGACACCTGAAAGAAAGCACACAGTGTCTCCAGACTGGACAGATGATTGGGAAGAAATGGCCTGGCCGGGACACAGAGCCCTGTGCCGCGTACCCTGGGAACGCCGGGGCTGCTGGCACGGGGCGGCCAAGCACGCAGGTCCCTCCCAGCCTACCCGAGGGACTCAGAGATGCTCCAAGGTGGCCCGCCACCTCTCAAACCGCAAAACACGTAGCCTGCTCAAAAGCAGGCGGCCTTCTCATGCCCTCTGTCTTCAAGCCAATGCAAATCGCCTCCCAGACCCCTCCAATACTACCCTTTGCATGAAAAGGAGCACAGAATACGTTAAGGCCTTGAAGAACCGGGGAGAAAATGTTAAATAAAATTAGCCAGAGATTAGCAAAGTCACGGAACTGGAGGGGGAAAAGAAGATTACTTGGGAGGGATTAAGGAGAAAACCTTTTTCAGAACGATGTTCTCATCTAATAGGTGACCAAGTGTCATCATTTTTATCTGATTTAGAACAGGAGTGTGTCTGAGGGATGGGCCTCTGATTTGCGGGATACTAAAAGCGGGTGCACCTAAAACCATTTAAAATGATATTAAATCAAGAAAGTTTCCCCAGTTGAGATTTCTGCACTGGCTTCCACAAGGTCACACAATAAAACACTTCAGAGGGGAAAACGGCACGTACAAAACTCGACAGATTGCTGCCATTTTTACCTATGTGAAATAAACTCCTGTCAAACCAGTAGTTTAGCTGCAACTGCATTACTGTCCTAAAGCTCCCATCGTAATTAGTGAGTAAAGGGCTCAGAGGTCCTGGGTCAGGTGGAAACTTCCCCAGGGGACACGCACTTCAGACGGCAGACACAGAGAATGCGGAGGTCGGGGGTACATTGAGGCCTTGGGTTCTGTTCTTAGGAATAATTTTAAGTGATACACATATTCACAAAAATAGAAAAATGACCTAAATTGGAAGTTAATGAGAAGAAATGAGAGGAAACGAGGTCATGACGTGGAATCAATAATCTGATACCAAATTACAGCCTCCAAAGGCCTTAACACTCACTGAGCAGAGGTCACAAATACTGGTCTCAGCTTTCGATGACCTGGCAGGGAAAGGAGACCGTGGCCATCCACATGGTTCACACATGTAGAAGTCAAAAGTAAGGAAGCAGGCTGCGGGAACAATGACTGCCGATGCAAATACTAAACAGAAGGTCCTGCTGAAGTTCAGCAACAGCGCATTCTGGTAACAGAACACATGCTCCAGTATCCTCCTAGGAGTGACGCTGGGGGTGCCCCCCAAGAGCCCCTTCTCACAGCCTGTGTCACCGCAGGGTAGCGTCTCCCCAGAGCCAAGTCAGGACCCTCCGTTCCACAGGGTCCGGCCGACCGTGTGAGCAGAGCCAGCCCTCCGTCCGAGTGAATGAAGCCCGTCTTCGTTGCACTTAATTCACATCCCTCACCCTCAGATTTGCTGCTTTCCTTCGCACTTTTGTCACGTGCTCACCTCGTCACTGGACGTGTTTTGGGTTTGCTGATTTTGAGGCACAGAGGAGAAACAAAGCTCATCGTAGAGCTGTGCGTGAACAAGTCTACGTGAACCCACCATCCCTTTGCTGGGTTGCTCTCCCGGGTGGAAAGGAAGCGCCCAGATGGTGAATGCGTGGTGTCCGCCCCAGCAGGTGACGTCGCCCCTCCATCCCTGGAGTCGTCCTGGACATCTTGCTCTCTCTTCTCCCAGCTGCAATCCGTCCACCATATCAGGTCTTGGTGGCTCCACCTTCAAAATCCTTCCCAAACACCTACGTCCTCTCTCACTTCCTCCAGATGTGCAGATACGAAAGGTCTTTAGCAGGAACCTTTTGCACAATAAACATACCTTCCCCAAACTCCCCCTTCCCCTTATCTACCTTCAGTTTTCTCCCTTGCTCTCCTTGCCAACCACAGTATTTAGATTTGCTTCTTGTGTTTCTTGTTTCTCTTCTGCCCCAGAAGGTCCCCCATGAGGACGTGGAACGTGTCCACCCTTTCATTCTAGAATCACTAGAGTCCCTCACAGTCTTTGGCACTCAATAAACGTTCAATGTATGAGTGAAGAATAAACCAGATTAACACGCAGCTCCAGATATGAAGCAACATCTTTGGTTTCCAGCTGAACTGTAGTGAGTACCAAGCATGGTGCCAGGTGCTGAGGATTCAGTGGTGACGAAAATACACATGGCTGTAGCTTCCAGGGAACTTCTCAGCTAAATCCCTTGGCACTGGCCCTGAGTGGGATGAAATTAATGGCTCTGCATTTCAGCTTCAGCCTCAGACACTGTCCCTGCTCTAACTTTCAAGGCCAAGCCGTCCAGCCCCAGAGCTGACACCTCTTTTGCCAGCCATGCCCCCTTGAAACTGGACCTGGTGTTTTCTCCCCATCGGTCTGCATCAGGAGGGCAGAGTCTACCGGTACAGGACGTCAGTATTAGCATTTGGATATTTACAAAGAGCATTCAATAAAATTGAATACAAAACCCCTCCCCCCCAAAAAAAAGAAACCTGTGCTCTGCTAGTAGGAAATGTAACACCACAAAAGAAACAATAAACTGTGGTCTTGGTGAAGGTCTGTCTCTACTCCATCTGCCCAAGAGCAACAAAATATATTTCTGATCTTCTGCTAAAAATTCACCGTGCTGTGGCCTAAAAAAAAAAAGTCTGGGGCTTCCCTGGTAGCGCAGTGCTTAAGAATCCGCCTGCCAATGCAGGGGACACAGGTTTGAGCCCTGGTCCGGAGAGATCCCACATGCCACGGAGCAACTAAGCCCGTGCACCACAACTACTGAGCCTGCGCTCTAGAGCCCGCGAGCCACAACTACTGAGCCCGCGAGCCACAACTACTGAGCCCGTGCGCCACAACTACTGAGCCTGCGCTCTAGAGCCCACGAGCCACAACTACTGAGCCCACATGCCATGAATACTGAACCTGGCACACCTAGAGCCCGTGCTCCGCAACAGGAGAAGCCACCGCAATAAGAAGCCCGCGCACCACAACAAAGAGTGGCCCCTGCTCACCGCAGCCCGAGAAAGCCCATGCTCAGCAGTGAAGACACAACGCAGTGAAAAATTAATTAATTAATTAATTATTTTTTAAAAAGTCCTTGTTCGGCAAACAAGATTTTACATTCCTTGATTCTTGCTTTTTATATCCATTTAATTCACCCAATATAGGAACTGTAGCAGATTTTTAAGAACTGAACATAAAAAGCCTTTAACTTATGTCCAACAGCAAAACTTAGCCCAGGGCCTGCTCTGGGATCTCTGTCCCATGACTGCAGTGCTCCCTACACGGTGCTGACATGATTTACCTCTCCGTTTACCTCCCTAGAATCGTCGATAAGCTCCTTAAATCAGGGGCTGTGTGTGTCATCCAGGGTTTGGCCAGCTAAGGCCAAACCAGCCTGACTCCTGTTTCTGTACAGCCCACAATCTAACCATGATTTTTAAATTTTTAAATAGTTGAAAAAAAACAAAAGAAGAATAAGAGTTTCATAGTATGTGACAATTACATGAAAATCAAACGTCAATGTCCAAAACCCAGGTTTGATTGGCACACACTCCCATTCACTGATATACTGTCCACAGCTGCTTCCAGGCAGGCAGGGTTGAGTAGCTGGAAGAGGGCACTCGGCCCCACAAAGCCCCAAATCCTTGTTATCTGGCCCTTTAAAGAAAACGTGCCAAGCCCTGTTCTATCAATAGTTTATCACTCCTCCCCACCATACAGCAGGGCCCTGGAACACAGAGGGTCCTCCTCAAACCTATATCAAATTCAAATCAGCAGAATTCTGACCTTTGGAAAGAATCTGAGACCTCAAAATTGTTTTCCTTTATCTCGTAAAGTACCTTAAATAGCATCAGCAAAACGGGGCTCTGGCGGGTACAAAGCAAGTTTATCGCTTGTAGGAAGCTCCCCAGCCAGGATGAAGGAGAGAAGGTGGTTTTATCCGAGGCGGTGTCACTCAGCTCAGTCCAGCAACAGCAGCGGAGTCAGCAGAAGTGGGAAGCAGGCCCCTCGCTCCCCAGAATCTGAGACCCAAGGCTCCGGCCTCAGGTTCCCCCAGATTCATGCTGAGGGAGCTGCGTGCTAAGGAAGGTGGCCTCCCTCAGAGGGGTCCGGCCTTGGTCCTCTCGCTCCTGGGAGGTGACCTCCCTCTAAACCCCTGGCATTTCCTGAGTGGTGGGAGTGCCCTTCTTATTCATGGAGAGTTTAACTGATGAGATGACTGACTGATGGCGGGCCGCATGGTACACGGCCAAACTCCGGGGAGGTCGGCGGGGGCACCTGGAGATGGAGGTACGTGGGCAGTGACTCAAGCAACCATGCCCACATGATGAAGCCCCGAGAAAACACTCTGGGCACCAAAGCACGGGTGAGCTTCAGGCTTGGCGATGTTCAGTGGGTGGTGTCACACGGGGATGCCGGGAGGGAAAAGCTCTGTTTGGAACCCTCCCAGACTCTGCCCTGTGCGTCTCTTCCTTTGACTGGTTCACATTTGCCTCCTCTCCCTGTGATAAACATGAACCATCGAATTCTGCATCTTTTCAGTGAACTTTCCAACCTAAGGGAAACTTTCCAACACCATAAGTGAACTTTCCAACACCATTCTGCAGTGGCCGAGAAGTAAAAACGGAACCTTTGAACTTATAGCCGGTGTCAGACGAGGAGAACACACGTGACAGTCAGGAGGACTGTGCCTGTCACCTCCCGGCCTGGAGAGGTCCTGGCCAGCGCGCTCCTAGGACAGAGCGGGGGGGGCAGGGGAGTGAGGCAGGCGAGGGCAGGAGCCAGAATGCAGTCACGTAGAGCTTCTGCTCTGAGCACCTGGGGCTCCGCGGCCCTGGGGACCACTGCGGACCGCTCTCCCACCCCAGTGACAGGGAGACCCGGGTACTTATCGCCCACCACCTCCCGGCGTCAGGGCTTGGGGGCTGCTCTCAGGGCGGCAACTCCCAGCCCTCCCGGCCGTCCCTCAGGTGGCTGAGGGCAGGGTCCCCCCCGTGTCCAGGCTCCCAGGCAGAGTGACATACACGTGCAGAAGCAGCGTGGGTGTGAGGGCATCAGCCAGCGCCACAGGGGGGACACAGGAGGCCCCACCTGCATCTGGCCTGGTCAGCTCTACTTCCTCCAGTGAGCCTGGCCCATCCGGCTTTCCTATAGCGGCCGTTCACCTGCCGGGAACACAGACACGCCCTCGACCCCCCACCCTCCCAGTTGGCCGACTCATCCTCCGGAGTCAGCTCAGCTCCAGTGTCATCCCGGGGCCTGGGGGCCTTGTCTTATTTGCCCTAGCCGTCCACTCACAGCACTTCTCAAGTTCTGTTACCATTTCCTCTTTATCCTCTGTTTTCCCCCCATAAGATCTGACTTGTCCGATTTATCCCCAGAGACTAAGATATTTAGTAATTGTTCAATGGATATCTGTTGATATTATGAATGAAGGAATTTATTCTGGGAATAATGGTATGAACTGATTTAAAACTTGGTCTCAGGAGCATTGTCATTTTAGAAGGGATCCCAAGAAACTCTAGGGGAAGAACTGCAGACAGGACACCATCTCCTTGAAGGAGGGCAGTTTGGAAAATATCTTCACAGGCCCTCAGCTTACACGCCCTGGATGTCCACCTCTTCTGCTCTTGATTTGCAGGTAAAAGGCACGCACCAGAACACCGTGGAAAACAAGGAGATATGTCTTCCTTAACCCACAGCATGTCACAATCTTGTTGCATACACACACTGTGCTTCACACTTCAGATGCATGTACACTCTAGAGGAGATGGGGAATGCCTTGTAAACAGTAGGGCCTCACTGTACATTTATCAAAACAGAAAGAACTTCAATGGCCCAGACAGTGATGCATGCCAGGGCAGACCAGGAAGCTGAACAGCGGGCAGAGGAGACAAGAGAAACACAGCAGTACCTACTAAAGGCAGTTCTAAATAATATGCTAACGGTTACAGCAATAGACCGATCAACCAGGTAAGAAAGTGTAAGGATCTAGGCAGATGTATAGGTTGCTAGGGCTATCAGGATACAGTACCACAGACGGCGGGCTTAACCACAGAAACTCACTGTCTCGCAGTTCTAGAGGCTGGAAGTTTGACATCAAGGTGTCACCAGGGTGGGACTCTCCCGAGGCCTCTCTCCTCGGCATGTAGCCAGCTGTCTTCTCCCTGTGTCCTCACGTGGTCGTCCCTCTCCGTGTCTGTGCCCTAATCACCTCTTCCTGTAAGGACACCAGTCCCACTGCACTAGGACTCACCCTAATGACCTCACTTTACCTCAGTGCCCTCTTTAAAGATTCCATCTCCAAATACTCACATTCTGAGGTTCTGGGGCTTAGGGCTTCAACATATAAAGCGGGAGAGGGGACACGATTCAGCCCAGAATGGTAGACTTTTTGGAATTCTATTGCTTGTTTGATTTTTACGAAGGATTGGCTCTGACCACAATTCAAAAAGCTGATGCTAAACAAGAGTGCCTGCTGCCATAGTAAGAATAATAAAGACCACACCGTTCCTGGGCTCCCGGTGCGGCAAGCGGTCCTGATGGTGTGGGACCGGCCCATCGCACACACAACTGGCATTCCTCACTGTTAAAAGCGCTCCTCCCAGGGCATGAGAAAGAGCACGTCCACGCTTCCGCCGGCCCTCCTGCAGGGCTCAGGCTCTGGTTTTCTTTCACGAGGTAAATAAAAATTCATGAGTCCACACTGATAACACAAACACAAATATGAAAGTAAACTCTTCCTTAAGACAGGATGCAAATTAATAAACGCAGAAGGAAAGAGGAACCCAGTGGTCCCCAGAGCTGTCCCAGACAGAGCTGTGCTTGAGACGTGAGCTAGTCCCAGCCCCACGCGCCAGAACCACCAGCGAAAAGGTTCCACTGGTACCAAAGGGCTTCCTAGTCCTAGAAAAAAATACAGGAAGCAAATGCCAGCAAATGCTAATATTTGAGTAGTGGAACTATGGGCGACATTTTTTTCTCCCCATTCGCATTCTCTACATGTTTTTGAAGGGGTGTATATTGCCTTCAACATGGAAGCAGCATTTTTATACTATGCTCTCAGTAAGACAATTGTTGAAGTCTAAAATATCAATTTTTTTCCTTCTTAAAACTACTCGATAAGGATGTAGATGTTTCAGGTGCTGAAATGTTGGGGATCCAGATGATGTAAACATTTTTAAAAATTCTCCTCTTGGTTAAGTGACTATTGAGAAATAAGTGACTATTGGGAAATAAAGCAGTCACTTAATTTAACCTTCAAAATATTATAGCAGGTAACTGTGGCAGTATTTACCATGCTCACTCTGGCAAAGTGAACAACTTTTGATGATATTCTTTGAAATTAATAATACTGACATTTCTTCAGTCTAACTCATAAACACTTCACAAAGGAAAGAAAAGAAAAGAAAAGAAAAGAGAAAAGAAAAAGAAGAGAGAAGGGAAGGGGTCTCATATTTCCAGCTTATTGTGTAATCTCTGTCACATATGTACCAGTATGAAGAATCTCCTTGTTCACACTTCACAAATTTTAAAGATTAACATGTTTATACAGGGAGTCGAAGGAAACAGGAAATAGTGTTCAGTGTTCACTATTAACAATTCAGGGATTCCCAAACCAGTATTAGGTTATCTTTTCCTATATCATAGGTGTTGTAACAAGAAATTAAATAATGCTGCTACTGTGAGCTAAAGGAAAATTTACACACACACACACACAAAATGGAGTCAGAAAATTTGCAAAATTGTGATGTTTTCAAGTTTTAACTTTTAACGTGTTGACGCATCATTATAGTTGGTTACAGAGGAATTTAAGAATTTAGGAATTCAGGAGTGCATGGGCTGGTGTCTATGACATGGTGAGAACCTTGAGAGGAAATGCTCTACATTCTGCAGTGGCTGAGAAGTAAAAACAGACAAACTGGTTTTGTACTAAATGAAACAGTGGCATCTCTCCAAAACGTGGAGATTTACATCACTTGTGATAAGTGCCCTTTAATTCCATATTTCCTCCCAGCCTCCAGACTTCTTGATAACTGGAAAATTCGACTCTCCTTATGAGCCCTGGGATGAGGGCCAGGGATACCCAAGAGCTGACGGCATCACCCACGCCAGCAATCCGCCCTCCTGCTAGCCACCTCGAACAAGCACAACAAGTGCCCACAGGCGGAACCACCTGGGAGAAAATACATCCTGCTCCAGGCCAATCAGACTCGTGAAAAGAACAGAAGCCCCAGCCATCACCCACAGCCTTGGGCTGAATAGTGTAGAACTGTATGGGAATTATAAACTCTGTCCATATTCTTTCACCCAGCCCTACCCCGTCAGACGCTCAGAGTTGCTGACACTTTTCCTCAAAATTCTAGGACATATCTAAGAAAATTCAAGTCTACAATGAAGAGAAAAATGAGTTTACATTTGCTTTATAAGAGATTCAAGCCTTCCTGATATTGCACAAATGAAATTCTTCCCTAATTTCATGCAAGTTTCAGAACTTAATCTTAGAGGTCAAACCCAGGAGAGTATCTCATGAAAACCCTTCAGTTCTCAAGTAGAAGATCAGAGTTCCCGAGAATGAACATGACCGTGGGACCCGGCTTACACAGCAGGCAGGGGACCCAGGGGATCAGGGGTCACTGTCCTTGCCCACTTAACTCCACTGTGAAGTTTATTGGATATCACACATCATCAGGGATGTGGAGGGTTTCTTTTGGGGGAGGGGGGAGCAATTTAAGGAATTTAGCTGCCAAAGACCAGAAACGACCACTCTCTTTCAAGTAGGCTCTCCCCCAAATCCCGCTTGGGTCAGGAGGGCAAGACTGCAGCTGTGCAGGAGCAGGAGGGGGTGGAGGCTCAGAGCGTGGACTGTGGAGCCAGGTGTCCCGGGTTCAAATCCTGTCTCCTCCAGATGCTCCACGTGTAGAATCAGGGAAGGAAGAGAAGCTACTTCATAGGCTTGCAATGGGTTCCGCGGGAGTTAATACCTGCAAAGTGCTTCCAACTGCCTGGAGCACATAAGGTCCATTCAATTACAACAGCAGCTATGAAAACCTCTATGTCCACAGCAGCAGGATCAGTATTACAGTATAAACCAAAGTGCATGGAGCCAGTTTCCAAAACAGCGCTGACCCAGGAAAGCTACGTCAACTTTGTGGGAGCCATAACCTTCCCCTGTCCTACCCATAACCCAATGGCTGGAATCAACAACTATGGTCCGAAAGCTTTGGGTTGAGGTAGGAGGGCCTCAGCATCAAAGGTGTAACAGCAAATCCTTTCCTTGTGGCCACAACGAAAACTAACAAAAAAGCGAAGTGAGGGTAAAACTCCAAAGCCTCTTAAGAAGACAGTTAAAGATCGGTGGTCCCAGGAGAGGAGGGAGGGAGGGAGTGATGAACAGGTGAGGCACAGGGGACTTTTAGGGCAGTGAAACTATTCTGTATGACACTGTACTTGTGCATACATGGCATTATATGTTTGTCAGAACCCACAGAATGCACACCATTAATGAAACAGAGCAGGACCCCATGGTCCCTTCCCCACCATGTCCTCAGCCTGCCTTTTGTCTGTGAAAAAGCTTTAGCCAAAGAATAAGTTTAATGAGAGAAGTAAGAAAATGCAGAAGCAAAGGAAAACAGTCAACGGAGACCAAATAACAATAGTTTAGTCATTAAGCAAAGTCAAGGACCTTGAGTTCCTCCTCAAGGGCTATAGATCATCTTCTGAGCCACATCTTGTGAGCTGTCTTGTAAATACTGAAACCCCGAGCAGGGGAAGAAGTGGACTCCATAATGACCAGACTGTAGCCATGACATATAAGCTGCCACAATTCCGAGAACTGGCCTAAGGAAATGGGAACAAACAGACCCTGGAACTGAAGACTAACTGTACCTAAAACAGTCAAGAGGACGCTGGTCAGACCATCAATGACCAATTTCAAGATGACGGTCAGAGCTGACCGTGCTGTCCCCTCCCCTCCGCCTATAAAAGCTCTTGCCCACTGATTGTCGGGGGCGGGGTGGGTGGGGAGTCAGCCTTTGGTCAGGCGTCCACCCTCCCACCCCGGTTGCCGGCCTCCAAAATAAAGCAAGCTTTCCTTTCCACCAACCTGGCCTCTTTATTGGCTTTTGAGGGGTGAGCAGCCGGACCCCACTCTTGGTTACATTAAGTGTGAACCCTGGAACTTCCATGGTGGTCCAGTGGGTGAGACCCTGGGCTCCCGATGCAGGGGGCCTGGGTTCGGTCCCTGCGTAGGGAACTAGATCCCGCACGCCACAACTAAGAGTCCACATGCCGCAACTAAGAGGCTGTGAGCCACAACTAAAGATCCCACGTGCCACAACTAAGACCCGGCGCAGCCAAAATACATAAATAAATAGACAAATATTTTTTAAAAAAGTGAACCCTAATGTAACCTATGGACTTTAGTTAATAATAATATATCAATATTGGCTCATCGATTGTAACAAAGGTACCAAACTAAAGCAAGATGCTAATGGTAGGGAAAACCATGCAGAGGGAAAGGAATATATGGGAACTCAATGTATTTTCCACTCAATTTTTGGGTGGAAGTGCTAAAAAAAAAAAAAAAACCCAACATAAGTCTATTCATTAAAAAATCCACGATCTCTTAATGTTCTCAGACATATGGCAAACATGCAAACATTCCATCAAAGACGATACCTCTAGTAAGAAATCTATCAACACAAGTACCAAAACTATGTTGAAATTAATGCCACTCCAAGTAGGTGGATGGACTGAGTTGACATGGTAGATGACAAAGAAAACACAATTTAGAACTCTACACAGAAATTTAAGAAAAAACACAAGAAACTATTGCTTGAATTATTTTACCAGCATCTATAAATGGTAAAAATGCTAGCTTGCATATATTATTAAGTATCTTTCATCAACATGCATGTGACATGAAGGTAGCATGTCAAATAGGATATCAATGAAAGAAGAGAGTAAACACCTGCCTTTTTTTGTGGATTCAGAAATGCCCTCTAAAATAGGTATTGCAACTATGTCATTACTTCCATTAAAAGTAGGATATTCATCCTGTCTGTACATTGTGGAATGACACTGCCTGTGAAATGAAACCGCTTCAGCAGTGGTCCACTGGCCACCCGCATTCGGGCTTATCACTCCCTTCTCCACGTGCGTTTATAAAGCATCTATCAGCACAGCACCCGTGATGTGCCAGAAAACTTACATAAACCCAGATTTCCCTATGTGGTTGAAACTACATGAATCTGCAAGGTAAAACTTAACTTTCATTATTCTCATTTTGGGGAAGAAAAAGGCAAGGAGAGGAAGGTAATGGGTGTGGCCACACAGCAGGTGTGAAGAGCGGGAAGTGGACTTCACGCTGACCCGGCCTCTGGTCCCGCCCATCCGATGAACCACCCTAACTGCCGCCAAGGTTGAGTCCCCGCCCATCCTCACCAACATACTGTGCTTATTAAATTACCACGGAGGCAGGCAGTGACAGACACTCTCCACGGGCACAGAGAGTGGAATTACCCAAGGGGTTCTCCTAGGACGCTGTAAACGTCACACAACCACTGACAACTCAACTTTACGTCTCTCGTCCCAACTGCTCCTGAGCCAGAGACCTCAGAGACCTCTGTCTAAGAGCTGCCTTTCCTTATCTCACAGGCTTCAATGTATCATGTTCGAAAGGAAGTTTCAACACGGCCCTCCCCTCCCCAAGAGGAAGAGCCCAGCCCCTCCTCCAGTCTCTTCCATCTCAGTAACTGGCCCATGCTTCTCCCCAGTTCCCCAAGAAACCCAGGCATCCCTCTCCCTCAGACCTCATATCCAGGCCTGGCCAATTCTGAGTGGATGTTCCCCACATCCATCCTCTTCACCCTGCCTTCACCACAGTCTCTCTCTTCTGCCTGAATCAGTTCATGTGCTTCAGAACAGGTTCCCAGTTCCCAGTCTCTGCCTTATGAACCTCCCCCAAATATAACTTGTATCACATCACACACACACACCAAGTTATGACTCCTCATTGGCTTCTATCTTTGAACTTTCAGACAGGATATAAAACACTTGATCCTCCAAAGCCCTGTAGAGCGCAGGCCCCAGCCTTCTTCACCAGGACTCCTGTGGCCATGTAACAGTTTCTTAAACTCCCCCAAAGATAGTGAGTTCTTTCCTGCCCCAGTGCCTTGGTACATGCCATTGACTCTGCCTGCTCTTCAAAATTTCCAAGAAATTTCATCGTCAGAGAACTTTTTCAATATGTCACATCTCCTATCTTTCTCATCTTAGTACCCTATTTTTTCCAAAACAGTTGATAAAATGTCTATCCATTTCTGAAATGGCTGCCTTCCTCACTTCCTTCTTTGCTAATAGTACCGATTTTACTCCATAAAGGCAGAGTCTGTACCTATATGCAGAGCACCCTGCAGAGAAAAGGCTTAGCACACTATGATGTGCTAAAATGAGTGTTTTTTAAGTGAATGGATGAATGAATCAGCACACTATGATGTGCTAAAATGAGTGTTTTTTAAGTGAATGGATGAATGAATCAGCACACTATGATGTGCTAAAATGAGTGTTTTTTAAATGAATGGATGAATGAATCAGCACACTATGATGTGCTAAAATGAGTGTTTTTTAAGTGAATGGATGAATGAATACATGAATGAATTATTTTAAAGTAAACATGAGAAATATGTTAGATATCAGAATTCATTCATTCATTTAGTAAATATTTACCATCCTCCCCCTCATTTTGCCGTAGGAAGGGGAAAAGCCCTTTTCATAATATTAAATATTTGTCATTCATTACATGATATCAAGGTACCTGTTGTGTAGGAGAGAACCTCACTTCCAGAAGAAAGAGGTTAAATACTAGCTTCTTACTAATATTTCCATTTTTCATCTGAGGCATTTATAAAGGGTCAAATAATTTACTTTAGGGAAAGATGTTTTCATCTCTATGAGGGGAAATGCCTTAATTTAAATATTTAACATTCAAATATTTTTTTTTTTTCAGAAAAGTGGGTCAAGGCATGTACAAATCAGATAAGAGGATATTTGTAGAAAGGTGCAAATTACATTTCCTTTCCGGTTGTGACTGGAGGATACAGCGCTAAATTACTCTTCTGAATAGTAATTTCCTGCTGGTTTCAAAAGAGAAAAAAGGAACATGGATGTGAAGCCTCTGTGCTGAGCCAGGATGTAACCTGACCGAATGCCAAGACCCATCAGTAGCCAGGAGTGATCCTCTGACTTAGGAAATGCCTCGGCATGCTTATAAAAACCAGCCTTCTCTCACATAAAGCTACATTTACACATGCTTTCTATTATGATGGCACATATTATATGTACATATACTATGTGTGTACAGAAGACCGTTCAAAAACTCCAATGATAGAAATCAATTTTCTTGACTGGATCAAAAAAATCACTTCCCCAGAGAAATCACGGACCCCACACACACACACACACACAGAGTCCTGTTTGTACCACATGGCTCCCCTGACATTAAAGAGAATTAAAACTTGGACCCACCCCGCCATGCCAAGGAGAGTTTAGAAACCTACTTTTACAGCAGGAGAGCGTCCGGTTCTCGGTGGTAGCTGCGTGTGCACTGCCCGAGGGCATCAGTGTACACAGAATCCACCTGCCGCTCAGGCCCTAACCTGTGTGTATAAACCCCAAATCTATCAGCCCAGTTCCCAGGAACGGTCTGTTTAGGCTTGGCCTGAAGCAGTGGGAACGACCCACGCCGGAGCGTTCCCCGTCAAGTGACGGGGGGTCAGTTTATAATCTCCGCCAGGGCCAGGGGTGCCCTTGCTCCCAGCATGCGAGTCATTCATGGCTAACAAGCTTTGCTGCAGCTCAGCAGCCGGGAGCGCTGGGCACAGGGGCTGATCTCTTGTCCCCTCGATGAGAATTCGGAGCCAGACACCCTCGCCCTTAACCGGCCCATGACAGGGCCAACCAATCTGTTAATTCATCATCTTGGGGTCTTCAGCTTGAGCAGCAGTCATATCCTGATTGTAACAGGAAAACTCATCGCCCAGAGGGTGGCTGATCTCACAGAGCAGGAGAGCACGACGGACCTCAACAGGGTGAGTTTTCTTCCAGGAAGCAAAAAACAAGAGTGAAAGGACATTTTCTTAATTGTTCCCGGGGACATAAAAATAAATAAAATCTACTAAAATCATAGAACCAACAAAGAAGTTAGAACTGTATCTCGGCAGCACATAACTAAATAAATATTACCTAAAATGGAGTATCGATGCAGTATTCAACTTTATTATGCACATTACGGAACAAGACAGCTATTTTTTTTTACACTGAAATCATTTGTTACTTTAGATGTCCTTTAACATAAAAATATGAAGGTGATGTAACATGATTTTAAGGTAAAACCCATATTTAAAAATTGTTACTGTGCCACCAACATCTGTTCACCTTTTGGCATTAATTCGGTAAATGCTACTTAATGCTTCATGCATGACTACCTACCACTGATCTAATGTATTTTTAAAACTGGCGTGTAACACTGAATTTGGCTCTTTTCTCTGCTCATTGATGCCCCCAGGAATGACTTTTTTTTGTTCTTTTTCGGAAACTGACAAGAGATTCCATAGGACATGACGGTGCTTCAGAAACGTGCGGAACCATGGAACTTGGCAGTCGTACGTGTTTCTGTTCACCATTACTACAATCTTCACGGAAAAGGAAACTCTCTGTCTGACAGACCTGGGGAGTTTTTCCAAATGCTGTCAAAAACAGAACCCTGGTTTGTACAGAGAGTCAGAGCAGCCTGCAGACACATCAGCCCTCTGGATCCAGGACGGCATGGGCAGTGATGTCACCTTAAAGGCGGGTCTGAGGGTCTCCCCTACAGTACACACACCAACTCCTACTTCCAGACGGTCCTCCTCCATGTCCATGTCCGTATTCTGCGAGCGTCAAGAAATGGACAATGAACTCTGTTCTGCCTTGAAATGTCAGGTAAAGTTAACTCATGTTTCTGAAATGATCGTGTTGGGTCCTCTCCCCAAATCACCACAGAGACGATGCTTAATTCATTGTCCAGGTTGACTGCAGTCAACATTTAAGCGAGATTGAGGGGCCAAAGGTGCACATGCTTGGAGAACGCAACCAGCAGGGGCGAAGGGAAAGTGGAGTAAACTGTGATGACCTTGACGTTGCAGGCCGGCCGGCCTCGGCAAGGGGCCACCTCCACCACCCAAAGCTCTGCACTGCAAGGGTGCCTATTGTCTCTCTCTGCCCAAGGTGTCAACCAGCCTGTCACCGCGCGCCAAATGCCAACAGTAAAGGACACTTCACAAGCTCCCGAGAAGGGCCGCATAAACCAAATGTAAGGACCTTTTGGCTTATTTCTTGACTTTCCACCAAGACACTCATGGTCTGGATTTATTTATTTTTTTTAACACGCGAAGACTCTACAAAGCCCCTTCACTTTTATGTGATAGAAAAGGGAGGCGCAGAATCCACGTGCGTATCTGTTGCAAAAGCACACAAAGCATTTCCTCAAGGTCTCGGCTAATTTAGGTTTCAAAAATACTACTCTTGTTTATTCTTTTCAGAAATGAAAAAAATGCCTACTTTGTCTGTTTTGTTGTTTGTGTTAACATTTCTGTGATCCTGTTAAGTCAGACTTATAAAATCAACAAGCCTCACAAAGAAAGTAACACATGTTACTAATTGAGTGATGGGATTGCTGTATCTGCTTTCTAAGGTCTTAAAGACACAGATGACTCAAATGACAAGCATAAAACTCTAGGCCTGGGGAGTTCCTAATAAAATGCATGTGCCTCATCCATGTGAAATTTATAATTCACACACAGAAATCCCTGAATTGCCTCTAAAACGTGGGCGATCCCAGGAGCAATAGAGGAATCCCAAACAGATTTTCTCAGGCAAACTGTGGTATCTGTGCATTTGACCTCCCGACTTGGCCGTCTCTGCCCTGTCTCCATGCAATCAGCTCCGGGTATCATAATAGCAAGTTCCCACTTCCTCAGCCCCTTTTTGATTGTAGAGTTACCCTTACCAAATACAATCTGAAAGGCGTATGTGGGCCATGGAAGGAAGTCTAGAAACTGAGTCTTGCACGCATGGACTACCATGCACCCTACACAAGAAAGGAGCTTCCCAAGACCCAAAAGCTGTGAATTCAGCACCCTCAACTAGCACAACTTTCCTTTCAAAAGTTGGCACCCCTGAACTGGCACAAAAGTTAACAGAGAGAACCTCCCAAGTATTTTGTAACATAATGTGTTCCATATTTTCCTAGGCATCGTGGTAACACACAGATACATAAACTGATCATATGCTGGCTTCAACCTTCAAAGCAGAGAAGCAGGATCTCAAAGCACCTCCTCAAAGAAAGGCATGGTAACCATGCCACCAGAAGTCCTGTCCTCTCTGGTGGTGTTCAGGGAGAGTCCACCCAGATGTCAGGTAAACTCTCGAGAAATTAATGACCACGGCGGTCTCTATCCGAACGTGGAGCTGAAAACAGCCATGGGTCTTAACCTTTGGGAGAACGCAATCATCAAGATATCTAAATATAAGAAACCCATGTCTTTGGTCTCTAAAATTAAGCATATCTACATCAACAATTTTGTTTAGAAATGGTTAAGAGGAGTTTCTCCTTGGGTGTCCCAGTTTATATTTCTTGCTGTTTTGACTGATTTGTTTTTCATTTAACTCAAATGGCAAACCAACCAAAGTTGAGAATTGGGTTCCCTTATATATGGTTTAATATCATATACTTTGATTTCCTCTCCAAAATCGCTCATTTTGTTGAAATAGCATAACTAACTGTTTTTCCTTTGGAAAGAAACTAAGAAAACTAAGGCACATGCATATGTTATCTTTATTTGCATCAGCTATTCTGGGGAAAATTATCTTTCCAAATATGAAAAATGACTGGATACTTTTTGTAAAATGTTGCATCATTCGTCCATAAGTTCCACTGAACTTAGGAGGTGGGGGGCGTATGCCTTCTCCTCTTAAATTGAGATGTTCCGGTAAAAATGTATTTATGAAAACATGGTCTCTACATTTAGGAAGATCCCTAACTGTCTCATAAATGTTCACTGAGGGGAAGAGAACGACATTTTCTTTCTACCTTTCTTTCCCTTCCAAGACTGACCAAGGAAAATTGAGATGCAAAAATGACTGGGGGTTTTGAGAGCTGGCCTATTTCCAAACATTATACATTGACTAGTGCAGTCTTTAAAAACTTTCTCAAAGGACACATCGGTGACAAAGTGGAAAGGGCACCGCCTCCCAAACCAGAAGACCTGGGCTCCACCCCTGTGACGTGGGCATGACCAAACCAGTTTTCTGTTTAAAATATATTAGTTCACTCACGTATGAAGACAGTCAAATCGCTCTCTCATTTTTGTAAATCTGTAAAATGGAAAGCTTATCTGCTTTAGAGTTCTGCAAAAATTAAATGAGACAGTTGATGGTAAAGTAATGGTCAGTCACGGATTTCTACACGACGAGGACGAGCATTAACATTACTGACAGTTGTGACTTCAGTGAGGGTCGTGATCTCCACAACCTAAGACAGAGATTGGAAAAGGAACACAGAAGCTGCACTACCTTGTCCAGAGAAATCTGTTGTATAAGCATATTACTTCCCTGCTCTCTCCCTTCCTCACCTCAGTCTTAGTCACGCCTTCCCGCTCACCTCAGATGCCGCTGTCCAGGAGGACTGTGCGCAGCGAGGGCTGGAAACGTTCTCTACCTGGGCTGCCCCACACTGCAGCCTGCAGCCGTAAGTGCACACCGGGCCCTTGCAGTGTGGCTCACGTGGAGTTTCCCTACCTGAGCACTACTGACATTTTGGGTCAAATACTTCTTTGTGGTGGGATCGGTCCTGGGCACTGTAGGATGTTTCGAGCCGCATCCCTGGGCTCTACCCACTAGACGCCAGCAGCACCTCCTCCTGCTAGCTGTGACAACCAAAGATGTCCCCAGACATTGCCAAATGTCCCCTGGGGGCAGCAAATTTATCTCTGGTTGAGAACCATGGGGCTACTGGAACTGAATTTTTAATTGCATTCAATTTAAATTAATTTAAATAGCAAATGTATGAAGCAGCTACTATTTTGGACAGCACTGTCTTAAAACTCCTGAGATTAGTATAAAAAGCTAGACTGGGCTTCCCTGGTGGCGCAGTCGTTAAGAATCCGCCTGCCAATGCAGGGGACACGGGTTCGAGCCCTGATCCGGGAAGATCCCACGTGCCGCTGCGGAGCAACTAAACCCGTGCGCCGCAATTACGGAGCCTGCAAGCCACAATTACTGAGCCTGCGAGCCACAATTACTGAGCCCATGTGCCACAACTACTGAAGCCCGCACGCCCAGAGCCCATGCTCTGCAACAAGAGAAGCCGCCGCAATAAGAAGACCGCGCACCACAACGAAGAGTAGCCCCCGCTCGCCGCAACTAGAGAAAGCCCGCGCGCAGCAACAAAGACCCAATGCAGCCAAAAATAAATAAATAAATAAAATTTATTTTTTAAAAAAAGCTAGACTGACAGTCAACAAATATGATGGGACAATCAGAATTATTTTTCCTGAAAGGGCTAAGGATTAAAACAATGTAAGCTTTCACTTTATTTGCATAATAATTATTTATTTGCTGTCTTCAGCTCAGAGCAGTGACAGCAATCCGAACCCAGCAATGTGTAAGAAGGTACAAAATTGATAGGAAAAGGAGATTTTACAAAAACCACCACAGGTTTTTTGTTTTTGTTTTTAATCCATACCTGCCACCCAGGGAGGGAATAATGAGATGAACAGAGATCCATCAGTAGCAGGGGCCGGAAGCAAAGAGGGGGTTAAGAGCCGTGACCACCCCAAGCTGTGCCTGCTGGCTCTCTCTGTGCCCTCTCTGCGAACACCTCCACCACATGGGACCAGGTGCGACTGCTCTGGGGCAGCAGGAGTGACCC